>NC_058046.1:1203627-1276127 GCF_020085105.1 Siniperca chuatsi
AAACAGAATATGAACAACACGTTACCTTGCTACAGTCTGACGCAGTACTGCCGCACCACCTGTCCAACTAACGAGGCCGGTGACATCATGATGATGTCACATTCAAGGACATCATGAACACCGCTGCGCTGGGTGACATGTTCCTTCATCACCACGAACACACACACTGTAGTTTATTCTGACTCCGCCCCACACACACCGTCCTGCTGCCCCAAACACTCACTACAGCACCACATGTGGATTCATCCGCCGCTGGAAATAGTCCCCAACAGACGCTCTGTTTCCTCCTGTTGGTCTGATAAAAACTACAGCGAGCAGCTGTTTGAGGAAACTACTGAGCCTTTTTAAACAGGAAACTGTAGATTGTGTTTTTAAAGATCTTCAGCAGGAACCAATGGGCTCGCAGCTGAGAGCCGCAGACAGGAAGTGAGACGGCACTGAGGGACGGACCGGTTGGTTTGAGTCATGACATTTGATGAGTAACACCAGACTGATGCTTTAACATGCTCAGTCCTTGAACGCTTCACCTGGTGAGACGGAGACATTTTCACAGCAGACTGAAAACGACGTGCTCCGTCACCCGAGCTGCAGTTTGAGCAGAACGTTACGGGCCGCAGCTTTAACGTCTCCACACATCAGGACTCGTGAGTTCAGCTTTTCAGACTCACTTAACTGGAGGGAAACTTGTATTTCTAGTTGGGACTCGGTGTAGAGAGACCGCATCGTTACGGTCGGTGTTCTTGGAGCAACCTGAGACGCCTCGGCGTGACCTTCAGCTCAGGTGGCGGCTCACCGGCAGGAACATGAATAAATAATCACCCTGCATGAATTAAAATAACCCCACGGGGACACCTGAAGTCTCCAGCAGAGGACGTGACCCCCCTCTCCTCCCCTCCTCACCTGTCCGTAGTTCATTTCCTGGTTTTGCTTCTCCTGGATGGCGGCGACGGTCGCCGTGGCGGTGGCGGTCGCCGTGGCGGCGGCAGCAGCGACGGCGGCGGCGGCGGCGGCCTGAGTGAAGTCAGAACCTCTGGAGCCTCCGGGGTTCGTCGGGTAACTGAGGGTCACATTTTACAGCTCGTGTTATTTTCAACGGTCTGATTTCATTTGCCTCCTGAAGTGTTTTAACCGCGTTCAACGCACCGCTGTATAAATAAAGTTTAGCATCATACGACTGTGAATGGCTTTGTTTGGGTTTAACTTTAACACAGTGAAAATGGAAAATGTCACTTTTACTTCTGTTGTAATAAAAATAATACATAAAACTAATAACATCAGCTACGTAACTACCTGCAGTGCGTACGCTGAAGAAAAACTGTTTTAACAGATCAGCTGATGACGTCATCGTTACATCATCGCTGCTCTGCTGTGCCAGCTAACTCTCTATCGGTTATTAAAAGTTTCCCGTCATAACTTTTTGTCTAAATACAGTAAAAAAAAAAAAGTCTGCGTCGTCGTTCGTCCTGATTTCTGCCCTGACAGATTCATTGATGACGCTTTGTTTCATTTCATTTCCCGCAAACGACGACATCATTTGGTACCGACTAAATAATAAATACGGGAAATTTGTTTTACTGTTTTGCATGCGATGCTCTGACTACAACACACTTATGATAACTTCATTCAATGACACTACAGTCTGCACCACATTAATTCAAATTATTAGGAAAAAGTTTTACAAAAACTTATTTTTTTATTATTGCTACTGTTGTTTAGTCAAAGTGAGGTAACTATATAAATAATGGAGTCCAAACTAATTCTGCATCTTCATCACGCACCTCCCGGCGTAGCCCCCCGGTCCTCCAGCGTAGCCCCCGGTCGTCCGGCCGTACATGCCCTGGTTCAGGTAGCCTTTGCTGGGCTCTCCGTAGCCCTGCTGGCCCATGTAGCCTCCGGGCCCGCCGGCCATGCCCGGGCCCCCGGGGCCCTGCATCATGGGCCCCCCACCAGGGTTGGCCCCAGGCCCCATCACCCCTCCGCCCAGACCCTGACAGACACGGAAACACACACACTTCACATCACACGGCGCTCAATCATCGTCCGCGAGCGGAACGGCGTTAAAGTAAACCGACGGACAGAAGGAGCGGACTGTTTATTTAAAATCACCTTCATCTGTCCAAATGATTCATCATTAATTAATAATTAATAATTACACTTCTTCCACTGCTTGCTGATGTCATACCTGGCTGGCCGAGGGATTGGTCACTCCCCAGACGGTGGTTACCACGGAGAGGGATCCTGTGGGCTGATTGGAGGGCTGCTGCCAGCTGGAGGGGTCGTAGGGGTACGAACCCTCACTGCACACACACACACACACACACACAATATCAGACACACACACACACACACACACACACAATATCAGACACACACACACACACACACACACACATATCAGACACACACACACACACACACATATCAGACACACACACACACACACACAATATCAGACACACACACACACAATATCAGACACACACACACACAATATCAGACACACACACACACACATCAGACACACACACAATATTACACACACACACACACACACACATATATAGACACACACACACACACACAATATCAGACACACACATATATACACACACACAATATTAGAGACACACACACACATTAGACACACACACACACATATCAGACACACACACACACACACACACACACATATCAGACACACACACACACACACACACACACAGATCATACACACACACACACATATATCAGACACACACACACACACAATATTAGATATTACACACACACACACACACACACACACATTAGTATCAGACACACACACACACAGACACAGGGAATCAGTTTGTGTGTGTGCATCTGATATTGTGTGTGTGTGTGTCTGATATTGTGTGTGTGTGTGTCTGATATTGTGTGTGTTTGTGTACCTGTGTGTGTGTGTGTGTGTGTACCTGTGTGTGTGTGTGTGTGTGTGTGTGTGTGTGTGTGTGTGTGTACCTGTGTGTGTGCGTGTGTACCTGTGTGTGTGTGTACCTGTGTGTGTGCGTGTGTACCTGTGTGTGTGCGTGTGTACCTGTGTGTGTGTGTACCTGTGTGTGTGTGTACCTGTGTGTGTGCGTGTGTACCTGTGTGTGTGTGTACCTGTGTGTGTCTGATAGTGTGTGTGTGTGTACCTGTGTGTGTGTGTGTGTGTGTGTGTGTGTGTGTACCTGTGTGTGTGTACCTGTGTGTGTGTGTACCTGTGTGTGTGTGTGTGTGTACATGTGTGTGTGTGTGTGTGTGTGTACCTGTGTGTGTGTGTGTGTGTGTGTGTGTGTGTGTGTGTGTGTACCTGTGTGGGTTGTTGGCCAGTCCAGCCTTCATCTGGTTCAGAGGGTTCATGGTGGGGGGGGGCTGGCTCGCCGGGGTCCAATCAGACAGACAGACAAGCTCCTGGAGACAGACAGGCGGCATTAAGCATCTACAGTCGATACAAACTCAGTAACGAACTACATTTCCCATCGGCCTCGCTGCCCTCTGCAGAAGCTGTGATGAAATTTGTGACCAAAAAGAAGAAATAAAGCACCAATCTCTTTTTATTTGATTTCTGCCAATGTGAAGAAAATGCAGCCGTTAAATCTTCTGTTACACTCACTATTAAGAATACAGTACCCACAATGCCTTGCAGGACGATCACTTCAGAGTTCTTCACTTTTGCAATAAATAAAATCACTCTAATCATCTGACTATTGATCGGAAAACACTGGGGGGAAATTATTAGTGGTTGCAACTAATTCTTACTTTGAAATATGAATTGAAAATTAATAGAAAAATATCTATAATCAGTCTATAAAATGTCAAAAGATGACGTCTTCAGATTAAATCTGGCAGACGAAACATCCAGAGCACTCTTAACAATTAACTGATTATCATCTGCTCACCGAGTCTGTAAACGCTTTGTCTTTAAAGTATTTCAAGTATTTTGTTTCTTCTAACCTTTGAACCAGCAGTCTACATTTGACTTCAGCTCTTACAGGCCACTCTGACTAGCTTAGCAGCCACTCTGACTAGCTCAGTAGCCACTGACTAGCTCAGCAGCCACTCTGACTAGCTCAGCAGCCACTCTGACTAGCTCAGCAGCCACTCTGACTAGCTCAGCAGCCACTCTGACTAGCTCAGCAGCCACTCTGACTAGCTCAGCAGCCACTCTGACTAGCTCAGCAGCCACTCTGACTAGCTCAGCAGCCGCTCTGACTAGCTCAGCAGCCGCTCTGACTAGCTCAGCAGCCGCTCTGACTAGCTCAGCAGCCGCTCTGACTAGCTCAGCAGCCGCTCTGACTAGCTCAGCAGCGGCTCTGACTATTGTAGCAGCCGCTCTGACTAGCGTAGCAGCCGCTCAGGAGCCACTCTGACTAGCTCAGCAGCCGCTCTGACTAGCTCAGCAGCCGCTCTGACTAGCTCAGCAGCGGCTCTGACTATTGTAGCAGCGGCTCTGACTATTGTAGCAGCCACTGTGACTAGCTCAGCAGCCGCTCTGACTAGCTCAGCAGCCGCTCTGACTAGCTCAGCAGCGGCTCTGACTATTGTAGCAGCCGCTCTGACTAGCGTAGCAGCCGCTCAGCAGCCACTCTGACTAGCAGCCACTCTGACTAGCTCAGCAGAATCTCTGATTAGTTCATCACCCACAGTTCTCTGACTAGGGTCTTGGCTACTTGGACTAGTTAATTACTAACTCGTTTATCAACCACATTAACTAGTTTATCATCACTTGTTCTCGTATCCACAGCTATGAGTCACTGACTAGTTAATCTAATAAACACTTGGACTAGTTTAGAAGCCATCAAATGCCACACTGACTGCAGTTAGCGCTGCCGATAAAATCTGCGATCAATAAAAATCACCATTTTAAATGAAACGTCCCCGCGGGTTAGCGTGCATTCAGTGTGTGTTTAAGAACACCGAGCAGACGACCGGACCTCTTATCGATGAGCTGATCAGTCTGATCGGCTCGTCAGTATTATCCCTCAGCAGATCAACGGCCGTAATTAACAGCTCACTTCACATTAAAAAAAAATAAAAATAAATCACTAATGGACGAAAAATGTTTGGTTAACTAATATTCTGGAAACTGGTTGGTACGACATCAAAGGAAACACAGAGGACGCCTGTTTATTATGACGGCAGAAAACACGACATGCTGATGAATTTATTTATTTATTAGTTATTGAAACACGATCAGTATCTGTACAGACGCAGCCGCTGTTATAAAACTGCTTTCACTCCCTAAACTAAAGCGAGAAATAATTATTCAGCCGGTGTGTCGATAAATGAGCTGTAATTTAACGCTTTTTAAGACCTCGACACAGAAAATGTAATAACCTTTCCAGAACAGGCGAACACACACTGAGGCTGGGCGACAGGTTTCTAATCAATCAGGATATTAATGATATCTTCCCGTCAGACGCCGCAGGCCACTTGTACCGGACTCAAAACAATTACACGTTATTAAATCAACGGCGGTAATGATAAAGAAGACTCACTGCCAACCGGGGTTCCACAGTGGAAGCACAACGAGACTTAAAATGAATATCACAGTTTGAACCAACGAATGAAAACAGACGGGTGAACGAACAGGAGCCAGATCTCGGAGGTGAACTGGTGACTTGAACTCACTGTAACCGATAAACCAGCAGCAGAGTCCAGTGACTGACGCAGCTTCAGGATGATTTCCTGCATCGAATGATTCACCGCGGTGTCATTAAATGCATCATCAAACCGATATCTGGATTTCCTCTGAATGAAACCCGAGTCACAGCTAAACCATCTGTTTGATGGAGCGATAAAACGTCCCCGTCGAGGTTTCAGAACCACGGGAGCAGACTGTGAAACTGCACCGCATGTCTTCGCACTGACGCCGATATCAGGAACTTCACTCACCAGGAAAAAAAACAAACAAAAAAAAAACACGAGAAATGTTTTTTGGCGAGAAGTCGACAGATTTCAGCATCATTATATTCACAAGAAATAAAGTGGAAAGCAGGCGGCGGGAAGCTGCCAGCATCAGCAGCTTCACAGATCGCTCACTGCTTCATGCCAAGCTGCAAATTCTCATCAGACTAGTTGTTTTTTTACTTGACATGTTAAAGCTGAATAATAAGCCGCGATAGCTACACATCGTATATACTGTACGATAAGCTGATAGCTACACATCGTATATACTGTACGATAAGCCGGTACCACGACAGGCGACAGCTACACATCGTATATACTGTACGATAAGCTGATAGCTACACATCGTATATACTGTACGATAAGCCGGTACCACGACAGGCGACAGCTACACATCGTATATACTGTACGATAAGCTGATAGCTACACATCGTATATACTGTACGATAAGCCGGTACCACGACAGGCGACAGCTACACATCGTATATACTGTACGATAAGCCGATACCGCGACAGCTACACATCGTATATACTGTACGATAAGCCGATAGCTACACATCGTATATAATGTACGATAAGCCGGTACCACGACAGGCGACAGCTACACATCGTATATACTGTACGATAAGCCGATAGCTACACATCATATATAATGTACGATAAGCCGATACCGCGACAGCTACACATCGTATATAATGTACGATAAGCCGATAGCTACACATCGTATATACTGTACGATAAGCCGGTACCACGACAGGCGATAGCTACACATCGTATATACTGTACGATAAGCTGATAGCTACACATCGTATATAATGTACGATAAGCCGGTACCACGACAGGCGACAGCTACACATCGTATATACTGTACGATAAGCCGGTACCACGACAGGCGACAGCTACACATCGTATATACTGTACGATAAGCTGATAGCTACACATCGTATATACTGTACGATAAGCCGGTACCACGACAGGCGACAGCTACACATCGTATATACTGTACGATAAGCCGATACCGCGACAGCTACACATCGTATATACTGTACGATAAGCCGATAGCTACACATCGTATATAATGTACGATAAGCCGATACCGCGACAGCTACACATCGTATATAATGTACGATAAGCCGATAGCTACACATCGTATATACTGTACGATAAGCCGATACCGCGACAGCTACACATCGTATATACTGTACGATAAGCCGGTAGCTACACATCGTATATACTGTACGATAAGCCGATAGCGTAATCATTGTGACAGGCCTACTGATAAGTAATATGTCACGTCTTGTTGAATATATTCACATCAAAGATAAAAACACGCACTGACACAAACAAACAGGAGTTTGTTGGACTAGAAGTTAGTCACCACTCTGCTGCTCTTTCTATCGTTTCAAACATCGAAACGACCCAGAGTGAAGCTTCTTCCTCCAACGAACCATCTTTGGCTGAACAGCTGACGGAGAGCACATTAACCAGGAAACTGCCACTTCACTTACAGTATTAATTATCTACGGCTGATAAACTCTGCTGGGACTTTCAGCCGGCAAAATCTTGGTCTTCATCTCCAAATGAGAAGTCTCTGAAGAACAAAGTGACAAAACAAAACTCGTCTGGAATCACTTTACTGGGCGTGTCGCTCTGCTGATAAAGGTCACATTTAATTGCCAGATTTGTCAATGGACTTTGGTGTGACGTTCACCACGAGACAGTAACACAGAGGGAAACAGGAAATATTCAGTGTGCACACTGCACGCTATTTAACACCGATTCCACTCGCAAATACGACTAATTTAGTGATCAGAAACTGTTGACCAATCAGAGGAGCTTGTTTGGACACGGGCGCCCTGATTAAATCTGAGGGGCAACGCGATAATTAAACGGATGAGAAAGAAACATATTTCTTTTCTCTAATTTGTGCTTTTTTTCTTGTAAAATAGTGAATACTTTGTCAAAATTGCTTTATTTTAGAGCTGCAGCGATTAGTCAGTGAGTCGGTTAGCTGATCAACAGAAAACTAATCAGCAACTATTCTGATAATCGATTAATCGTTTTAGTCAATTTTAAAAGTTGCAAACATTCTTTGGGTGCAGTTTTCCCGATGTTTCGTATCTCAGCACATCTGAAGACGTCACGCTGGACTCTGAGAACCCGGGGCCGACATTTTTTTAGACTAAACGATTACTCGATTAATTGCGAAAGCGAACGGCAGATGAATTGATTAAGAAAATAATCGTGAGTTGCAGCTCTACTTCATTTTAAAAGGGTCAGAAGCTAAAAGCGTTGGTTAACTTACTGAGAAACGAAGTATTCACTCAGAGTATTCGATCATGAAGCTCAGCTGTATCCGTTATCAATTCATCTGTAATTAATCGCTTTTTTTCTTAATCGATTGTTTAGAAAATAATGAAAAGTGTCCAGAGTCCACTGTGACGTCTTCAGAACGGCCCAAAGAGATTCAGGTTACTGAGACAAAGACAGACTCAGGTTTCCTGTTTTTCCTCTGTTTTATAAGACGTCAACGATTAATCAACTATCAGAACTGCTGACGAATAATATTCTGTCGATCGACTAATCAATTAATCGACTGACTGCTTCAGCAAAATAGAGCACACAATATCACAAAAACGGAGGATAAATCAATACAGAAATCTGAATAATGCAAATACAAATCAGAAGTAATGAAAGAAGAAAAGCGTCAGGAAACGAAAAGTCGACGAACTGAGTTCGCTAAGCTTCAGCTGTAGTCCTGCAGCCGCCTGGCGTTACCTGCAGGTGGAGCCACAGCGAGCGGAGGGCGTTTCTCTGCACACCACGGACGGCAGGTGACGTGCAATATGACGAGAACAAACCAGAGGCCACGGCATTAATCGATAATAATCTGCAACTGCACTTTGATGGCCGAGTCATTTTTTTAATCAGAACTTCCAGCGTGTTCATTTTTTCTGTCTCTCAGTGAACTGAACATATTTTCCGACGAGACTCTAAATTGTGAAGCACGTTTTTCAGTTTTCTGATGTTTTCTAGACCAAATAACTAATCGATTGACCCGGAAACATTATCGGCAGGTTTAGCATTTTCACAACACGTTGTTACAGTTTGACAGCTAAACGAAAATATGTGACTCAGCTTCTTGACACACAATGTAGACATGAAGTTTCTCTTTTATGTGCGTTTTTATACACACAGTGTGTAATATTTGATATTACTGTATTTGTGTTGTTGCTTATAGATGATTTTGACACTTGTTTACTATTTTGTTGTTTGCAGTTGTATTTGCTGTTAGTGTGTTGCAGCAGTGCTTCCTAACATCTGCAGCCACCGGATCTGATTTTACAGACTAAACGAACCTCGCTGCCTGTAACTCCTCACCTGGGCGAAGCGTCCAGGTTCACGGCCTGTCAACAGTGACTCACAGCACATTAGGAAACACTAAAAACACAACAAAGCTGCAGTATTATCTTAAATTGTGTGGCCCTGTTTTAGTTTTAACTGTGCTCAAATGGCACAGGCTCCTGAATAAAAGTTTAGTTTTATGAAATTACCACAAACTAACTTGACAGCAAACCTGGGGCCAGGTAGCGTTGATCCAAAATAGGAGTAGTGGGTGGCTTTGGTTGGTAGCTGAGGGGCCAACAGGGGCCAATCTCATCATTTTTGCCCTGACAGTTTAACCTGAACACCTCACTCACTGAATCCACTGCATTTTAAATTACATGAAGGTTTATTATCAGACCACAAACACAGCAGTGTGGCCCTCTATACTTTAAACACCTATAAAAAGGTAAACAACACTTAATACAATTATAATGCATGTGACAAATTATGATACACATGTACCAAACTGTGTATTAAGTGTATAAACTGTGTATTATGTGTATAAACTGTGTATTATGTGTATAAAGTGTGTATTAAGTGTATAAAGTGTGTATTAAGTGTATAAAGTGTGTGTCTGGCCTTCAAACTGCCAACCCCTGCTACCCCGAGCAGCGCGCACGCGGCTCGCGCACGCTCCTAATGTTAATGTTGTGGCTAATAGCTTAAAACCGAGATAAACCGGGCGCCGTCGTCCCCGTTATCATATCTCCGTTTGACCCGCGAAATGGAAAAACCCTCCGACAAAATGACAGTGTCAGAGGAGACATTTTGAGATTCCTTGTAGTGTTGCAATCAGGTAGAAGCTAACGCTAGCGTGCTAACAGACAGCTCCCTGTGTGGGAAATGAGGCTTTTTCCCTTGCCGTTGCTAGCACCGCTGTTAGCACTAGCATGCTAACGAGACGACAACAGTCCACTGCGTCGGAGCAGCCTGAAATCATCTACCGAACACGTATTATTCAAATGGTCACGAAGTGAGATTTCTAACGCCAGATAACTTGTTACATTTACGGCTTTAATTGGAAATACTTTACCTTTTCACAGCTGTTACAAGGCTAGCCTGTTAGCCTAGCTAGCCCAACGGGCTGTGACAATGGAATGCTACGAGGCTAACGGTTAGCCGCCAGCTAGCTTCCTCCTCCAACATAAAACACTCACCTAATGTTAGCTAACATGTGGGTCCGCACTGAGCAGCCCGGTCTGGGTTTTAATTATCGATACATTCACGTTTATTAAAACATATAACTTTATCTATCACACACAGACGCGGCGGGTAGAAATGTTGTTTTTCCCGCAGCCGACCTACCTCCTCTTCTTCCCCGGTGTCCGAGCCCTGCTCCGGGGCTCCGCAGTCCGAGCTCCTCCGGGGCTCCGGGGCATCAAGGGCCGAGCGCACCCAAAGCCAGAACAGTCCTCCGCCACAGCCGGGAGACCCAGGCCGAAGACGTCCCAAATATCCAGAAATGTCCCGATTAAATCCGAGTTTCACCCAGGAGCCCTGGCTTTAACTCCAGCCAGCTAGCTCTCCCTGCCGCCGGCCTCTGCGTCTGATTATCCGGCTTCAGGAGGCGACACCATCCCCCGCTGCTCCAGGAGCGTCAAAATAAAAACAAGTCAAATGAAGTACTGCGGGAGTCTGATGTTACAGCCTCCGGTGTGTTTCCTCTGCACTGCTGCCGAAACCCAGCAGGTTGAAGGGGAGGAGAGGAGAGGAGAGGAGAGGAGAGGGAGGGGGGGGAGGGAGGGGGAGGAGAGGAGGAGGGCAGGGGAGAGAGGAGGAGGGGGGGCAGGGGGAGGAGGAGGAGGAGGGGAGGAGGAGGAGGGAGGGGAGGAGGAGGAGGAGGAGGAGGAGGAGGAGGAGGAGGAGGAGAGGAGGAGGAGGAGGAGGAGGAGGAGGGAGGAGGAAAGAGGAGGAGAGAGGAGAGGAGGAGGAGGAACAAGGGAAGACTCGAGGGTTTAAAAAAATCCAAAAGCAAAGAAATAGAAGTGAAAAGGACAGGAGGAGGAAGATGAAGGAGGAGGAGGTAGATGAAGGAGGAGGAGGAGGAAGATGAGGGTGAGGAGGAAGACGTAACAAACTGAATTACAGCTCAAACGTTGAAAGTTTCCCTTGAACCATAACGTTTAGTGATGAAGGAGGAAAAGACCTGAACATCATCATCATGACGGGGAAAGTAAATATATTTACAGCCACAAAAAGACGATTAAACACAAACAGAGTTCAAAATGGCCGAAGGAACCTGAACGAGGGTCGAGTTTCTAATAACTTAATCTTGTTGATGACTTTTAAGGCTCTTCATGGCTCCAGACTGTATCTTAGACCTTGTAGTCCCTTATGAACCTTCACCTTCTGTCTGCTCCTGAGTCCAGGATGGAAACTAAGGGGGACAGAGCTTTGGCCATCAGGGCCCCGAGGATCTGGATCAACCTGCCCGAAGACATCAGGCTGTCTGAGTCAGAGTCTTCGTTTAAGTCTCGTCTCAAAACACATTTTTATCTGAAAGCAGATCCTGATTTTACCTGAACTGTTTATTTTATTGCATTTTATTTCTCTTGTTGTGAAGCACTTTGTTTTGATAAGTGCTCTATAAATAAAGTTTTATTATTATTTTATAACGTTCCTCATTTTAACGAGGCGTTTCCTGGCTGCAGCTCCTCAGATGTGCAGATCTGCTGCTTTTCCTCTGAACGACTGTAATAACTGTGATGTTTGTTAATAACGTCGAGCTTCGGACTGTCGGTCGGACACGACGACACGCTGAAGGCGTCGCTTTGGGCTCTGGGTCGATCAATCGATCGACGGAGAAAAGAATCGGCAGATGGATCCAGAATGAAAAGCATCATCAGCTGCAGTCCGATACAAACCGGTTCAACATGAGCTCCAGCTCCACCAGCTGCAGCAGCAACATCCTGCTTTACATTAATGCACGAGGAATAATAACCTGATGATAGAATATATAACAGCACAGCAGCCACAGGGACGCTGCACTGCTTTAATGCTTTAAGGGCTTTTTCCTGATTTAAACTTAGACTTTCACTGCAGAAACGGAGCTGAGTGCTTCCTCCATCACTGTCCTTACCAGCCCTCAGACTGTATGATACAGTATATAAAGTGTATGTATATATTCCTTTATGTGTTTGTCCTTTTGTCCTGATCTAATAATAATAATAATAAAGAAATGAAAAGGAGGAACGGATCGAGGACAGAAGGAAGGAATGAAGTGAACAAAAGGAGACGTGGAAGGAAGGAGAGGAGGAGAAAGTGAACGAAAAAGAAGTGAAAGCCGAAGTCGAGCGAAGCGTGTTGAGCCGCAGGTCGTCCAGTCTGAGGAGCGAACACGGCCGCTTCACGAACACTCGAACGCCTTTAAACTAGTTTCTCTCTCGGGGCCCCTCAGTAAGACGGAGCCCCAAGTTCAGGAAATAAGGCTGTTGCCTTGGAGTCATTTTGTATTTCAGTGTTTGATAGGTACATGCAGTATAAACACACAAACGTTCAACAATTAAATCACCACCAACTTATTCCCACACAGGGAACCCGGAGCCTGCGGGCCCCCCTGAGGGTCTGAGGCCCCGGGGTCCAGCCTCCGTGGCTGCATTAGGATCTTCTGGCTCCAGGAAGTGACGTTCGGTTTGGCTGCCAGCCAGCGGTGGAAGAAGTTTACTACAGCAAACGTCCTGCATTCAAAACCTTCATCCAGTCAAAGTATGACAGTATTATCTGCTAAATACCAGGAAAAGTGCACAGAGTCTGGTTGGTGGCTGCTCTCCGGTGGGGGAATTTGGACTCATGACCTCAGTATTTAGTATTAACTACAGTTAATGTGAACAAATAAACCCCGAGCATTGATGAAGTCAGTAAGGATTATTACTCATAAATAAGATTAAAGCGGAGGCTTTAATGGAAAGCTCGGGTCATGCGGTACGACAGGGTTCTGGTTGGAAACAACGACCTAAATGTTGGAAACAAATGAAACGTTTTGGTGTTTTTTTTTTTGTGATGAAAAGAAACTAAAAATCAGTGACTTCCTTCTTCCACACACACAATAAAGAGTTGGCGCTCTTCGGTACATACAGGGTTCTTTATTGAATGAAGCAAAATAACGAAGAGAATTTCAATCCCCTCTTATGAAAATAAATAAGTCATTTTCTTTGTCTCACAGAAGCCCCCAAAAAACACTACCCGCAGCTGATTTCATGTTCTGCTGCCGTGTTATTTTCTGTTTCAGAGCGGGAGATCGTTCTTCCTGCTGACACAGTTCATTCAGCTGCTCGCCGGACAAGAAAAATCCTAAAAAACACCAGATGCTCACATCCATTTTGGCACGGGATAAATGCTCAGCAGAGAGAAGAGACAGAAGCCGAGGGGTTAAATTACGATCAGCAGTGCATTTGGTTCATGTAGGGATGCCTGATGGCGCATACCTCCGCCATTTTATTCCCAAAATATCCCTTCAAAATAAAGAAAAACAATAAAATCTCAGTGCTAGTTAAGCGTTGCCGTGGTGACTAATTACAGGCTTTTCCTTAACGAGCTAACACACCTGCTAAAAAGGGGAAAAAAAACCCTCCACCTGCTGCAGTGATTCCAATCCTTAAATATCACACTCACTTTTCCCAAGCTAGCCGGGCTCCCATTTGTTTTCAGTGGGGAGCGCTAACGATGCTAACGAGCCGTTGATTAAAAACTAAAAGTAAAACGTTTCCTGAAACATTTCAGGTGAAGAAAAGATGAGTGACGATCCTGCGTGTGTGTGTGTGTGTGGGGAGTGATGATGATGATGAAGACATAACTGCTGACCTGCTGTTATATATTACAGCTGTGTGTGTGTGTGTGTGTGTGTGGACGGAGGAAGGTGTGTGTGTGTTTCTGACCCTCAGCTTCAGGCTTCACTCCACCTGATGGCTCGATTCAACTTTCCTGGAGCAACGTTGCCTTCCAGCAGCTCCTCGGTTGGTTTCGTGCCGCCCCGCGTCTCGACTCCGCAGGTTTCTCACCTGCTGGGTCAACTCTTGGCGAGAGCTGGGTAATAAATCTGAACACTGTTTGGGTACCGAGTGAAACGTGTCGGCAGCACAGAGCATCAGGAACGGTCAAGTACTGAAACCTGGCTCTCTTTTAATCAGACAGCACCAGACTTCCTTCACAATTCTGCCAATTTTAGACTACATTATATTCAGGTGAAGTTCTTGTTTGGGTGCTTGTGTTTAGACCAGTGGTTCTCCAGGTTTTTCTGTCATGGCCTCCTGCACTTAACTCTGATGAACTGAGTTACTGTAAGTTAAACTGTTTAGATGTTAAAGACACACACGTCTCCTGTTGTTTTGATAATGAAGAGCAACACAAGCTTCGTCACACGTTGGATTTGATTTTTGACGTTTTTTCACGTCTAAACTCTGTCTTTGTTAATGAACTCGTCTCCCGGGAGTCCGCACGCTCGTACAGCGTCACAGCGCACGTGTCCGGTTATTGTTCCTTCACACATCAGATTTACTTCCTGGCCCGTCAGGACCGCCGCCCCAGGCCGAGAACCACTGGTTTAGACAACATTTAACATCTGAGACTTGTGGCTTCTTCCGTTGGATGAAAACTCGTGTGAAGTCCTGAATCTAAGGGCGCCGAGTATCGGTACTATCCCAGTAACGCTTCGTATCAGCGGCAGCGCTGCATTCTGGGTCGAGGCGACGTGTTGCTCAGGAAGTGCACATGACAGGCGACTGTACTCCACCTGCATACTGCTTAGTACTCACGTAACCCCACCCTCAACCACGCTACATGGCCAAAAGTATGCGGACAGAAAAATGCACAGGTCGGGGAAATAAACACCTTTGATAAGCGATTAATCATTAAAGTCATTTATCAAACAAAACCAACAGTCGTTTTCTGTTTTGAATTCTCAGTAAATCTCTGCAGGGTTTGAACTGTCGGACAGACGCTGCGTGTACAATATCTCGCTATTTTCTGACATTTTATAAACCTCGTGTTTCATCAAGAAAATATGTGGCAGATAAATTTATAGAAATTACAAAAAAACAACAACAACACACACAGTCGATAATTAAACAGGACAAATCATTTCAGAACGAAGCTGTAATGTTTTCTCATGTTTGAGCGAATCTTCGTATTTAAAACAGAAGCCTCGGTGCGCTACAGCAGAGCTTAGCACGCAGCGAAGCGTGTACTGCGCTGTAATACGAAGTAATAATACAACGCGTCAAATATTTACTTCTGCTGTCGATGGAAAATTAGAATATTTGAGGATTTTAAAATTTCGTTTTTGGGTTAAAATCAGTTTCATTCATCAAATCAGTTTAAATAAATACAGGCTGTAAACGTAGTAGTACTGAGTAGTATGCAGTACTTGTGTACTGGTCCAGTATGCAGTATTACAGAGTGTGTGTGTGCGTGCGATGCAGTTTGAGTGTCACAACTGAATCCAGGAGGGTCGGGGGTCAAAGGTCAGGCAGGTGAGGGGTTTGTTCCAGGTGTTGCAGGCCAGAGGTCTACTGCTGATCTTTGAACGCGTCCAGGTCGAAGGCGTTGTCCAGGAAACGCCGCAGCTCCATCAGGTGAGTGTTTTTGTTTCCCGTAGCCGGAGCTGCTGCCGGTTCTCTACCAGCGTACCTGAGACACACAGAGGTCAAAGGTCAAATCACCCTGAACGCCACCGACTGACACGGACAGCGACACACGCCGATGAAGACTATTACCAGACGGGTTTGGCTCTCTGGGTGGTGGTCCTGATGCGAGGCTTCACGTAGTCGTAGTAACCCTGGTTCTTGTGCTCCTCCTGACACCAAACCAGGTCGGCGTTGGCAAAGCGCTCCGACTCGGCCTTCACCTGGTCGAACGGGAAAGGAGACAACTGGGGGGGAGGAAGATGGAGGGGGGGAGGAGGAGATGTTATTTAACTCACTGTGTCCTAGTTCATTTGTTTACGTGTGTGTAAACACGCGTTTATGGTAAAGACACATTTAGCGTCATTTTTCATGGAGTGCGTTACGTGTCACACGTCCTAGCAGACCTCTGATTGGTTCGGTCTCCTCCACTGCTGTGATTGGCCTGTTTGTTCAGGACCTGGAGCCAGGTGCAGCAGCTGTTCCTTCGTTCAAACTTAGCCTAGCTTTAACGCAAGTGTTTACCAAGTGGAGTTTTAGGCAAAGAGCTGTTGCTAAATATTTCCACCCACCATCTACCAGGTGGAACTGTTAGCTAGCATACAGTTAGTTACCTGAACTAGCTAACTGACAGTACCGTTAGCATGCTAATATACGAGCCCTTTAGCCTGAGGTAATATTTGACACATCTGACCGGGCTCTCGATCAAAACGCTGTCCAGTAAACTGAGAAGACTTTAAATTACATGTCACAAGAAACACGACACGTGACAAAACATTATGCTAATAACGAAAAGAAATGACCAAATACCGTCAGTTAGCTTAGCTTGATCACATATGATTTGTGATATTGGGCGATATAAATAAAACTGACTTGATTTGACCATGTGTCAATTCTTTGACGTTATCTGATAATAATAATAAACACATTCAATTCAAAATGGCTGACTTCCTGTTGGGTTTAGGGTGTGGCTCCAAGAGGCTTTTTAAAGCGGGGGTTATGTTAGGGGGCGCTATCGAGCCAATTTGCCAAACCCAATCTCGAGACCCGTATCAGATATCTATTTTCGCCACGTGTTTTCCCCGAGTTCCTCAGTTGCCCGTGCGCCTCATTTTTGCGGTGGTGAAACCGTACTTCATGACATCACACTGTGCTCGTGTGTTTTAGCGTGTGTGTGTGTGTGTGTGTGCACGCACCTGCTCTATGCGTGCGACGGCCACAGTTGCCTCCATGCCTCGGTTCTTCCGCTCTTTGGTCAGCTCGTAGTAAACCTTCCCCGTGCAGAAGATCAGCCTCTTCACGTCCTCGGGACGCGCCGCCGCCAAACCTTCTTCTGGGATCAGCCTCTGGAAGTGAGTTCCTACACAGGAGGAGGAGAAGAGCGATACTGAGCCTGTTCGCGACAAATCACTACCGATATTAATAATAATAATAATAATACCAGGCAGCATCGTGTCAAAGCTGGATCGGGCCTCTGGGTGACGCAGCAGAGATTTGGGAGTGAAGACAATCAGCTGGAGGGACAAACAGGAAGTTTATCATGTAAAATGACGACTTTAAAAATAAAAGTCATCAAACGACAACGACACCGAAGTTCAGCTGCAAAACAGGGACTTTAATGAAGAACTGGCGTTCAGCTTCACTCGGTCACGCTCGGGTTTCACTTCAGATTCAAGTCTGGAAGCTTTCCACTGATTACTGAGCAGAAACAGAGAAAAGCTGATTCTTCGTGTTCGTACGAAAACCACGGTGAAGAAAGTCTTTTTTTCCTGTGTCCACACCTCAAATCAGTTTCTGTTTGGGAAAATAAAGTCCATCAACACAGTGACAAAACTGTGTGTGTGTGTGTGTGTGTGTGTGTGTGTCTCTCACAGGCTTCCTGAATGGGAGGAGAATCTGTCGTCTGAGAACGTGGAAGTAGTTTCCAGGAGACGAACAGTTCACCACGATCCAGTTACAGTCGTACAGCTGACGCACCGCAAAGTCCTCCGAGATGTTCTGAGAGAGAGAGAGACGGGAAGACGAGAGAGAGAGAGACGGGAAGACGAGAGAGAGACAGGAAGACGAGAGAGAGAGAGAGAGAGAGATGGGAAGACGAGAGAGAGAGAGAGAGAGAGAGAGGAAGACGAGAGAGAGGAAGACGAGAGAGAGAGAGAGAGAGACGGAAGACGAGAGAGAGAGAGAGAGAGAGAGAGAGAGAGAGAGAGAGAGAGAGAGAGAGAGAGAGAGAGAGAGAGAGAGAGAGAGAGAGAGAAGAGAGAGAGAAGACGAGAGAGAGAGAGAGAGAGAGAGAGAGAGAGAGAGAGAGAGAGAGAGAGAGAGGAGAGAGAGAGAGAGGAAGAGAGAGAGAGAGAGAGAGAGAGAGAGAGAGAGAGAGAGAGAGAGACAGAGAGAGAGAGAGAGAGAGAGAGAAGGCGAGAGAGAGAGAGAGAGAGAGAGAGAGAGAGAGAGAGAGAGAGAGAGAGAGAGAGAGAGAGAGAGACGAGAGAGAGAGAGAGAGAGACGGGAAGACGAGAGAGAGAGAGAGAGAGAGGAAGACGAGAGAGAGAGAAAGGAAGACGAGAGAGAGAGAGAGAGAGAGGGAGAGAGAGGAAGACGAGAGAGAGGAAGACGAGAGAGAGAGGAAGACGAGAGAGAGAGGAAGACGAGAGAGAGAGAGAGAGGAAAAGAGAGAGAGAGAGAGAGAGAAAGACGAGAGAGACGGGAAGACGAGAGAGAGAGAGGAGACGAGAGAGACGAGAGAGAGGAGAGAGAGAGAGGAAGACGAGAGAGAGAGAGGAAGACGAGAGAGAGAGAGAGAGAGAGAGAGAGAGAGAGAGAGAGAGGAAGACGAGAGAGAGAGAGAGAGAGAGAGAGAGAGAGAGGAAGACGAGAGAGAGAGAGGAAGACGAGAGAGACGGAAGAGAGAGAGAGAGAGGAAGACGAGAGAGGGAGAGAGAGAGGAAGACGAGAGAGAGAGGAAGACGAGAGAGAGAGAGAGAGAGAGAGAGAGAGGAAGACGAGAGAGAGAGAGGAAGACGAGAGAGAGAGGAAGACGAGAGAGAGAGAGGAAGACGAGAGAGGCGGGAAGACGAGAGAGGGAGGAAGACGAGAGAGGGAGAGAGAGAGGAAGACGAGAGAGAGAGACGGGAAGACGAGAGAGAGAGGAAGACGAGAGAGGGAGAGAGAGAGGGAGAGAGAGAGGAAGACAGAGAGAGAGAGGGAGAGAGAGAGGAAGACGAGAGAGAGAGGAAGACGAGAGAGAGAGAGAGAGACATCTTCATGTTTCAAGTTTAATTAAACTCCAAATGAAACTTATTCTTCATATATTTCATATCAAGTCTGAAAATATAATATATATAAATAAATAAGACGGTGTCGTCCCTCATTCGTCCAGGAGTGTTCTATCAAGACGTTTCGGATTCTGAAAACAGCGTCCAGACGACTGCGACTGAAACCTTTTCTACGATAAATAAATAAAATACATAAAAATGTGTCACCTGTTCAATTTGACCTGGAAGTGAAGCATCATCCTGGTATTTGGTGTCTGTATTCATCTTAAAAACGTGTCTGTCGTCATGTTCTGTTTGTGTCATGTTAGAAATCAAGTTGGCTTCTACGTCTAGTGTCATTTTCTGAACCACGTTTCTTATTTCGACTAGTCAAACAGTCAGACGACATGTTAACGCAGGGGTACTGGTGTGTGTGTGTGTGTGTGTGTGTGTGTGTGTGTGTGTGTGTGTGTTACCGGCATGATGTCGGGGTCGTCGTTGCACATCTGGAGGAATCTCTCCGGACGAGCTGACGAATGTTCTGGACCCTGAAGACACAAACGGAGACGACAGTCACGAGTTTTGTTGACCTCGAGCGCCTCGAGCCAGCAGCATCGCAGCGTGAACGCAGCCCTTCGAACCGTCCACCGGGGGGAGCCGCTCCGCTGCGTCAGCTCGGACGGTTCACAACACGGACTCAGCGGATGGCGGACATTTTGATCTCACTCAGGTACAATAAACTATTTTATCTTTGTGTTCTGTGGCTGTTAAGTAAATCGCACTCTATCAGACATTCGTGCCGTCTTGATTCCTGCAAAACAAAAACAAACCTACAACTTTAAAGGATCCGTGTCAAGATCGCGTGTTTATGTTTAATAAATTCCCATCTACCTTCATCAGATATTTCATATTCCCAAATATCTTATAACTTATCTTTTTAAAATAGCTTTTTATTAATGCTAGTACAGTTTTATCTCCAACATGTCTTACCCATTTTATTATTATCATCATCATTGTGTTTATCTCATATTACTGTTGGGTATTTTATTTTATTTTCCTCCTGAATTGTTTTAATCCTGGTTGAACCACGCGAAGCTCTTTGTGACTTTGTTTAGAAAAGTGCTGTATAAATAAAGTTTATTATTATTATTATTATTATTCTGCCGTGGTCTCAGACATAACGTCTGCACGACGCCGTCGTTCTCCGACAGCCCCGACACGTCCGCTTCCTCCTCACCATGCCCTCCATGCCGTGCGGCAGCAGCAGCACGATGCCGTTCTGTCGGACCCACTTGGCCTGACCGGGACAGATGAACTGGTCGATGATGCACTGAGCCGTGTTGTGGAAGTCTCCAAACTGAGCCTCCCACAGGATCAGAGCGTTGGGACTCGCCATCGCAAAACCCAGCTCAAAGCCTGCAGACAGACAAAACATTTAGCTGAAAGAACAGAAGACACTGAACGTTTATCTGCAGAGAAGCAGCTGAGCAGACTGACCCAGGACTCCGTACTCGGACAGCGAGCTGTTGCAGACGGTGTACGGCGCCTGGTCAGGAGACAGGTGGTTCATGGGAATACAGATCCTCTTATCCACGTTCTGGTCATGGAGGACGTGATGACGGTGGCTGAAAGGGGACAAACAGCGTCAGTCTGCAGGACGATGTCACAACACTGGAGACCTCTCAGGAGTTTCACCTTTAGTTTAGTATTTTCTCTCTCGGCTCTCTTCCGCTTAACGACAAAATCTGAACCCGGAAGAACCAGTAAGGTTCTCGGTCTTCCGCTGTTTCACACACCAGAGCGTTTCAGATACACGTCGCTGAAAAGGCGACAAATGTCGTCACTTTGATGTTCCGTTTGGTCGGCGGGTGCAGTTCACAGTTGTGGGACAGGCAACAGTGGAAAAAGTGTAATGACTTTTAAATGTCGGCATCTTTAAACGAAGAGAAGAGCTACAGCTGCAGTCAGAAAGGATCGGAGCGAAGGACACGGACTCCAGACCAGTTCCCACCCAGCTGATCAGCTCCGCCCTCTCGCCACGACAGCGTTTCGCTGCCTCCATGACAATATTAAATATTTGCTCCGTTTCTTGTTATAACGAGAAGCTTTTCACATTAGAACCAGATATCTTTCATGTTATTATGACATTTCCTCGTATATATCACAAAAACTTTCTCATTATTTCACAAAACCAGCGTATCTCATTACAACATACACACATATATATATATATATATATATATATATATATATATATATATATATATATATATATATATATATATATATATATATATATATAAAAATAACATTTTTATCACGGTGGAGACAACTCGCTGCCATACTACTCTACTGTACTGTAAAAAGATCCTGCAGGACGGCAGGATCTTTTTACCTGCCCTGCTAATTACTCACCAGGCTCAATGCGGAAACGTTACCTAATTTAGAAAACACCAACGCTACTTAAACGTTACTGGGAAATGAAATTATATATATATGAACATACATAATGTGCACATAATCTGCAGTTTACACAGACAAATGCAGAACAACGCAGAAAAACACGTGTGATATTAATTATTAAAGCCGTGCTGCAAACCAGGCAGAGTCGATGGATACACCTGACGTTCTGGGGGTTCAGTTCCCGAACCGTTTACCTGAACGTCCCTCGCTCCACGTCCTGTCCCGACAGTCTGATGTGGGTTCCCTCCTTCAGCAGCGACCCGAAGGCCATGTACTCTGCCAGAGCCCAGTCCACCGTCCGGTTACGAACCATCTCAGCTCGGCCCTTCAGGATACGACTCAGACCTGAAACGACAAAGACGGTCACCGAGAGCCTGAGCACAGTCACGATGCAGCATTCACCTCATTTTATACGACTCACTGATTAGGAAAAGCAGCATGTTGTTCGTGAGTCGTCAGGAGAAAACGGCACTTTCTTATTTTGCACCATGCACGAGCGTTTAGACTCCGTGTCACTGTATAAAACCTCCGTAATAATTGAGCCCTGTGTAACGATTTGCAGTGGGCCGCAAACTGGTGGATAAAGTATTTAAAATGTTACATCCACCAATTCACAGACATGGAGGGAATTCTCCTTTAACGTGTTTTATACTGTTAAATAAAAATAAACTGCTAAACACTGTTAATAGCAAGTAAAAAAGCTTTTATGAAGAACTGGGGGAAGGTAGAGCCTCTGACAAAGGACCGATGTCTAATAATGGTTGAAGAAATCTTCCTAATGGAAAAGCGACTCATATTTTCAGACTACAAGAAGCACAACTGGAAGAAAGACGGGACAAACTGACTTCATACAAAGACTCAAAATGGCGGAATCAGAGCGGAGCTGCAAGTGAACGAACAGGACTGAATGATGGACGAATGTGGACAAATTTCCCCAAACAGTTTTGTTTGTTTAATGTTGCAAATCTTTTGCCGTAAGTGGAAAATAAATCAAGTATTTAAAATGCGTTCAGACCTCCGTGGATGGTGAAGTCCTCCACAGGGACGGACGAGGCCACCTGCCCGATGTGGTTCAGGTTTTCTTCAGTCAGACCGGTGGAGGGGCAGCTCATGGACTTTGGTTGTCCGTCCAGAGTGAAAAAACCTGAAGACGACAACAGATCAACATGTTAACTACCTGACGGAGAAGCAGGAAAACAGCCTGATTAAGAAACTGAGACTGGACCCAGACCCAGACCCGGACCCAGACCCAGACCTGTTGCTTACACACAGATCACAAATGGTGGCAGCATCACGTTTCAGCTGCAGGATTCTCACGTGTTCGTGCGGCGGCGTTTGTGTGGATTAGTAAAACGCGTCCAAATTAATCCGAGAGGAGATGAGCTCACGCTGCCCATTTGGAGAGACGGGCTCCGGATCCTGACGCATCTGATAAGACTTCTCCGGGGATGGACTAATCAGGTCTGTACTTCTCATATCTGCTTCTCAATCTTCCAATTAAACTCCGATTGATCGGTGTGAACACACACACTACAGTAAACAGTTAAACCCTGAGACACACACACATCCCCCCCCCTCACCAGGCCACGGGGAGTCCAGCCAGTGCTTGATGTGGAGGATCTTCTCATCTTTAGAGCGAGCGTGCGCCTCCTCGCAGATCTTGTCATATTTGGCAATTTCCTCCTACAAACAGAGAGAAACCAGAAGAGTATGTTCAGTCTGCACATGAATATTTCATTTCCCCAAATGCTACATAACTAGACTGGACAAACAAAAACGTCTCGCTGTCTTCATACATTTCCACAGCACCGTAAAAATCATTTCCACGGCAGGAACTGTTAAGTTCCAGGAACTATCGGTGCTGATCGGTCACTTGTGTACAGCTTTACTCACACAGTAAACATGCACTGGGTGTCAGCAGTACAGACGTTTCTTATGTTTACTGACACTTAACAAAACCATGTAGTGTGGCGTCCCAACTAGACAAAACTTTACTCTTTTAATTCACTTATTACATCCATTAAACAGCATTCACACAGCAGTAAATACAAACAACAACAGGATGACTGTTGTTCTTTTAATCTGTTCAGGTTAATTTACTGAATCTTCATGGTTATTCAGATATAACAGAAACAACAAACGGGACTTTAAACTTCCTGTTTAGTTTCTGTTGCTCCGTAGCTGTTGAGACTATTTGGTTGAAAAGGGGCACAAAGGTCCTTTTGTCCAAAACGTCCACGGTGCTCATGTGCAACAGTAACATGAACCTACACCCAGTTCATGAATTTAATGTTCTGCTGCCGCTTCTTCTTCTTGTTGCACAGGAGGCGATATGTTTTAGTTTGTTTGGAATAAACAGAAAACTGAGGAGTCAGAAAGAGTTTCAGTGTTAACACCCACAGTAAAACCAACAGCTGACAACAAAAAGTCCCTGCTCCTCCTCTGAACTCTGTCAGACGGCATCCTGGGAAACGCAGGAAATCACTAACTCAAGGAGACGACGACGTCGAAGCGACCTGACTGTTTTTACCTCGTACTCCTGCCTGCTGACGGCTCCCTCTCCGATCAGTTTCTCTGCATATTTCTGCAGAACGGGCTTCTGCTTCTTGATCTGTTTGTACATCAGCGGCTGGGTGAACATCGGCTCGTCCATCTCGTTGTGACCCATCCGACGGTAACACACCTGCACACACACAGAGAGAGCATGAAGGACCAGCAGCATGTGGGAATCAGCCGAAACATGTCCTGCTTTTCTCTACTACACTGACCAGGTCGACCACCACGTCTTTGTGGAACGTGGCCCTCCACTCAGCAGCCACCTTACAGACGTAGATGACGGCCTCGGGGTCGTCGGCGTTGACGTGGAAGATGGGAGCGTTGACGACTCGAGCCACGTCGGTCGGATACGGAGACGAGCGAGCCATACGAGGGTCTGTGGTGAACCCGATCTGGAGACACGGCGTCGGAGAGGTCACGGCTCAGTCGTTCATCGGACTGTTTGTCGCTTTGTGTGTGTTTTATGTTTGTGTTTGTTACCTGGTTGTTGACGACGACGTGCACGGTGCCGTGCGTGGTGTAGGACGGCAGGTCCGACAGGTGGAAGGTTTCGTAGACGATACCCTGTCCCGCAAACGCTGCGTCTCCGTGGAGCAGGATGGACATCACCTGGACACACACACAGAGAAGCGTTCAGACTGACATCAGAGCGCGTTGCTTCAGGTACAGGTGAGAAAATGAAAGAAAATCCAGGAGTGTAGAAGTGAGGACTCATTCAGTCACTAACAGTAAGTTGTGAGTTTTTTGTGGCGAGTCCTTATTTCCTTTTTTCAGTGTTTCGCTATATGATGTCGTATCACACAGATCTTCTTTTAAAGCAGAAGATTTTGTTTTGATGATAAACATCGGAACGCAGTCGATGAAGTCTAAAGCCCAACAGATACATCAGCATTAACACACGTGTCCGCAGATCAGTGTTATATTTGACAAATTTGTACGTTTGAGGTCATTTAGAAACAGTGTCTCCGTCACATAGTTCACGAAATCTGGACTTGTCTCTAAAGCCTCTGCTGTCGGGCCCGTCAGCTGGAAAACTCAGCGTCCTGTTTTAAATCTTCTTAAAACTCACTTTTATCTTCTGGCCTTTTCTTAACTGATGGTATCTGTTGTAATTATTTTATCTTGTTTAATATTTTATGTTTTGGATCTTATTTACTTTTATTCTTTGTTTTTACATTAAAGCTCTTTGTAACTGAGTTTGGAAAGGTGCTATATAAATAAAGTTCTTCTTCTTATATTATTATTATTATTATTATTATAATAATATTACAGTGCCGGAGATTGTAAAAAAGCTGTTGTGATTCGGGGCCTTTGTTGCTGTAAAACTCTACTGTTGGACCTGAAACAGGTGGAAATGTCGACGAGTGTCAAACATCTGCTGGTTCTCAGCCTTAAACTTGAGGATTTAAGGTTAATGGTGTGTTGAATTGTCCTGTAGGTTTGGTAAACTTAGCAGGGTAAGTGAATACTTTAGACCGACTATAAAGACGAGTTGTAGAAATAAACCGGTGGGTCTGTCTGTCTTTCTGTCCGTCTCTCTCAGAGTCTGCATGTCCGTCTCACCCTGTTGCCGTCGTTGTCTCCGCAGTAGAACTGCTCAGCCTTGGTCTTTCCCTGCACCACGGGGTCCACGGCCTCCAGGTGAGACGGGTTCGCCACCAGAGACAGGGTGATGTTCCTGTCCGTCACGCGGTTGATACGGCGATGGTACATCCCCAGATGGTATTTCACATCTCCAGATCCCTGAGGAGGAAAAACCACAGCAGAGGTCAGTTCAGACGTAGAGGAGTCCCTAAAAATAAACTGCGATTCAAATCAAATGAAAGAAAAAGATAATTAAATTAACTTGGTAAAAGTAAGAATCTGTCAGAAGCAGTTTTCTTCAATGGAGAGTAGAATTTGAAAAACAGTGCAGAAAAGACGTGATAAACGTCTGAACCTCTGATAAGAGAAGCATACAGAGGACGTTAGACTTGTGTTTTGCTCACACAGAGACCAAACCACTATGTCTGTCTTATACCAGGTCAGGTTTTAACTGCTAGTCCTCCAAAATGTTGTCTGGTAGTCCCAGTTCACACAGAGACTCAAAGCCTGGAGAAGAGACAGGACGGCAGTAACTGTGAATTGAAGCTCACTACATGTTCCTGCAGCCTGCTAAGACGGTTTCGCCGTCGGTGCTCAGACCCCAGTACACCTGCCTGCAGGTCTGGTTCTCTACCAACTGCTTCTCCTGTTATTCTTCCAGAACATTTACTATAATTATAATAACAGCAGTTAAAATACCTCATCAGCAGATTCCAGTTTGGAGTCAAACTGACAGAAAATCTGTTCCAGCTCTTTACGGATCACGTTGGCCAAAACATTCAGACGACCCCTGAAAGAAGAAAGTAGTGGGAGTTCAAACAATGGAAAAGGGAGGAATTCAAACTGTGTGTAACACACACACACACACATATATACACATACACACACATATACACATACATAAGAGTGTGTTACGTGTGCTACCTGTGAGGCATGCCCATGATGACGTTTTCCACTCCGTTCTCAGAGGATTTATCAATGATGGTTTTCAGAGCGGGGATCAGAGACTCACAGCCCTCCAGACCAAAACGCTTCTCCGCAGACCACTTCTTCTGCAGGAACTCCTCAAACCTGCACACACACACACACACACACACAGGTGTGTTGAGGAGTGGAGTGTTGAGGAGTGTCTACCTGGTGTGTTGAGGAGTGTCGAGGAGTGTTGTGGAGTGTTGTGGAGTGTCTACCTGGTGTGTTGAGGAGTGTTGTGGAGTGTCTACCTGGTGTGTTGTGGAGTGTCTACCTGGTGTGTTGTGGAGTGTTGTGGAGTGTTGAGGAGTGTTGTGGAGTGTCTACCTGGTGTGTTGAGGAGTGTTGTGGAGTGTCTACCTGGTGTGTTGAGGAGTGTTGAGGAGTGTCTACCTGGTGTGTTGTGGAGTGTCTACCTGGTGTGTTGTGGAGTGTTGTGGAGTGTTGAGGAGTGTTGTGGAGTATCGTGGTGTGTTGAGTGTTGAGGAGTGTCTACCTGGTGTGTTGAGGAGTGTCTACCTGGTGTGTTGAGGAGTGTCTACCTGGTGTGTTGAAGAGTGTCTACCTGGTGTGTTGAAGAGTGTTGAGGAGTGTTGAGGAGTGTCGTGGTGTGTTGTGGAGTATCGTGGTGTGTTGAGTGTTGAGGAGTGGAGTGTTGAAGAGTGTTGAGGAGTGTTGAGGAGTGTCTACCTGGTGTGTTGTGGAGTGTCTACCTGGTGTGTTGAGGAGTGTTGTGGTGTGTTGAGGAGTGTTGTGGAGTGTTGAGGAGTGTCTACCTGGTGTGTTGAGGAGTGTTGTGGAGTGTTGAGGAGTGTCTACCTGGTGTGTTGAGGAGTGTTGTGGAGTGTTGAGGAGTGTTGTGGAGTGTCTACCTGGTGTGTTGTGGAGTGTCTACCTGGTGTGTTGTGGAGTGTTGAGGAGTGTTGAGGAGTGTCGTGGTGTGTTGTGGAGTATCGTGGTGTGTTGAGTGTTGAGGAGTGGAGTGTTGAAGAGTGTTGAGGAGTGTTGTGGAGTGTCTACCTGGTGTGTTGAGGAGTGTTGAGGAGTGTCTACCTGGTGTGTTGTGGAGTGTCTCTACCTGGTGTGTTGTGGAGTGTCTACCTGGTGTGTTGAGGAGTGTTGTGGAGTGTCTACCTGGTGTGTTGAGGAGTGTTGTGGAGTGTCTACCTGGTGTGTTGAGGAGTGTTGAGGAGTGTCTACCTGGTGTGTTGTGGAGTGTCTACCTGGTGTGTTGTGGAGTGTCTACCTGGTGTGTTGAGGAGTGTTGTGGAGTGTTGAGGAGTGTTGTGGAGTGTCGTGGTGTGTTGAGTGTTGAGGAGTGTCTACCTGGTGTGTTGAGGAGTGTCTACCTGGTGTGTTGAGGAGTGTCTACCTGGTGTGTTGAAGAGTGTTGAGGAGTGTTGAGGAGTGTCGTGGTGTGTTGTGGAGTATCGTGGTGTGTTGAGTGTTGAGGAGTGGAGTGTTGAGGAGTGTTGTGGTGTGTCTACCTGGTGTGTTGAGGAGTGTCTACCTGGTGTGTTGAGGAGTGTTGAGGAGTGTCTACCTGGTGTGTTGAGGAGTGTCTACCTGGTGTGTTGAGGAGTGTTGTGGAGTGTTAAGGAGTGTCGTGGTGTGGTGTGTCTTACCTGGTGGAGCGCACCATACGGGCCAGCAGCGTCCTCTTCTCCTCCAGAGTGAACTGCATCACTCCTGGAGTCTCAAACTTCTGTCTGATCCACTGACACTGCTCCAGGTCGTTGATGAACATGAACTCCACACCGATGTGCTGACAGTACGCCATCTGACCAACAAACACAGGACAGGTGAGCGTTGGGGGTAGCAGGGACACACGAGTATAACCTGTACAGGTAGCATCTTCTACCCAAACGTTCAGACTCTCTGAAAATGGGTGCATGTTAGCATGTCAGAGCAGTTAGCGACCTCTGTGCTGTGGAAGTAGCAGGACTGGGCCTGTGGTGCAGAAGTCATCGCGCATCGAGTCAGTGTTTACCTCCAGTCGGCGTATGATCTCTTTCAGCGGCAGGGCACTCTCGGAGCCTCCGATGAAGGTGGTGGTGGGCAGCCGGAACACCTTGTCCAGGTCCGACTCATCCAGACCGTAGAAACCTACACGTCCCACGATGCACCACAGGACAGGAGGGTTGGGGAGGGACGGGGGTTCAAGGAGAAAAAAAAAAAAAAAAAAAGGGAAGGAGGTGAGAAAAGGTTGAAGGACGGAGGGAGAGGACACCAAAGAGGTCGACACACAAACAGGCCAGGGGCAAAAGAAATCATGCATATGCGAGTTAGGAATGAATGAATGAATGTGTGTTATAAACAATATGGAGAACATGCAGTTAACAGACAGACATTTGCTCAAAGCACAGACAGATAAACGCAGACGAAGAGAGGAAGTAAGAAGAGAGGACAGAGTGAACCAACAGCAGCAGAAACAGTAGTTTTAGTGGTGATGGAGGAAGTTTTTGTGGTGCAGCAGCAGTTTGAGTGGTTTTAAAACAAGCAGGACGGGGTGAGGATCGGTTGTTGGGTTCAATACGATAAAAAAAAAAAAAAAAAAAAACAAGTAAAGAGAGACATATCGTTAGTATCGTTAATTTGAGCCAACCAGAAGGTTCACACACCAAACCAGACGTGAAGAGCTCACCACGAACACACACACTGTAGTTTATTCTGCCTCAGCCCCACACACACCGTCCTGCTGCCCCAAACACTCACTACAGCACCACATGTGGATTCATCCGCCGCTGGAAATAGTCCCCAACAGATGCTCTGTTTCCTCCTGTTAGTCTGATAAAAACTACAGCGAGCAGCTGTTTAAACTACTGAGGCTATTTAAACATGAAACTATAGATCTGACGTGTCTTCAGCAGGAACCAATGGGCTCGCAGCTGAGAGCCGCAGACAGGAAGTCAGACGGTGCTGAGAGACGGAGCGACGTGCTGTTTGGATCTAGGATTTCTTGACAACAAGAAAAATATATAACACCCCCGGACTGATCCTTTCACAGGTGAGGATGGTGGTCAGGATGTCTGAACTGTGAGCTGAAGCTAGAAGTGTACAGCAGCATTTAATAACAGCAGGTGACAGGAAGTGCCCCCCCCAAAAAAAAATTAAGATCCAGGCAGCATTTTGTTTAATACATTGTTTTGACATTTCCACAATAACAGCAAGAAAAAAACATTAAAAATCTCTCTTTTTTCCTAACATAAAGGAAGCTGACAGTCCCCCTCTCACTTTTATGTGTAGTTATAGCTACAAATTGCCAAACATTAATAATTAATATATTTTTACAAAAATCTCGTTTGGATCAGAGACTAAAGAGATGCACAAAAAATGTCTAGTTAGGATAAGACGGTGTAGTCCCTCATTCATCCAGGAGTGTTCTATCGTAGAAAAGGCTCCCGTCCGGAAGTCATTCTCAATTGTGAAAAAATGGGACGGGAACTCGGGAAATTTAAGCTACTCTGTGTTACATAAGCCCCGCCCTCAGGAAGAAGTCTTCCTGAGTATCTTTTTTGTGAAGTGGCTGTTTGGTCAGACCTTTGACTTTATGTCCACTTCATCAGCACAGACGACACGCTAACTCGGGATTGCAGAGCGCCGTGCGTTTGCGTCTAAAAGCTACAAACCGCACATTTGAAGACAGCGAGGTGAAGAGTCTAAGTAGAGAGAAGAGTTGGTTTGAAAGAGGAGTCAAAGAAGCCATTTTGTGAAAAAAGAAAACCCCTCTTTGAACAGAAATGGTGGTCTGAGATTCAACCTGCCAACCGTTTACCACAGTGTGTTAACACCGTGGTCAAGCCAATCACATGCTAATCAGGTACTTAACAGTGATGAGGGAGGTGCAGCCAGAAAACAATAGGCCTGATTACTGATTACTGGGCCATCTTGGAAACAATTAGGTCAGTTTCAGGTGAAACTAGCTAATCAACAGATACTCAGGTAGACTCCTTCCTGAGGGCGGGGCTTAAGCAACACAGAGCAGCTTAAATTTCTGAGTTCCCGTCCCATTTTTTCACAATTGAGAATGACTTCCGGATGGGAGCCGAAACGTCTTGATTCTGAAAACAGTGTCCAGGTGACTACGACTGAAACCTAGTTAAATCTAGTTAAATCTAAATCTAGTTAGGATTTCAAACTCATGATCAAATAAAAATGCAGAGCTAAATAAAAACAATGCTGTTGGAAACTCTAAATAAGGTAATGTGAACGCTGCCCTTCAGGATGATGAAGGCGCTGCAGGTCCACTTCACCTCTCATCCGTTTGGCTGCAGATCTAATCAGCTCTTTAAATCGCCACTTTGGAAAAGTGGTGATCATGTTTCCAGGTATTACAACACAAAGTCTGTACTACCTATTCGTCTGTTGCCAGGAAACAGCACGTCAGGTTTGGTCCCAGAAGCTGTCAGATAATCAGACAGAACTCCATCTAAAGAATCATATAGTTTGAAAGCAGCTTGATAAAGCTCTGTTATACAGATTTGTTAAGAACAGATCCAGGGTCAGTGGATTAAGAGGTCTACATCTACATCATTCAGCTATCAAACCTTGTTTCCAGCAGCCAGGAGACCAGAAAAGTCAGAGTACTGAGACTACAGTGTCAGCTCAAAGGAAGCTCATCTGCACAGTTTAAAAGCGAGCAGCATCAGTATAAACTGTACGAACTTTAAGGCGGTCTGAATATTAAGGAGCGAGTGCGGAAGGCCGCAGTGCAGAGACGCAACACCGAGCAGCACATACACTCTGAGACAAGCTGCTACTCTGAACGTATACTGTCAATATATTATTTATTTGCTTGAAACCATTTTAATTTATTTCTTTAAAATGTGTTACTGAACACAATTTTAGGCATCAAACGTCTGATACAAATTAAGTTCATACGGACAAACGGGTTTCCTTTGACAAACTCCGCACTCAGCTGGCTTTGGCGAAGCCGTTTACGCTGTACTGCGGCTGGCGAGTGTCATCCTACAGGTGTCTCTTTCTGAGCGGATGATTTGTGGGTTCGGCCTGGGAGTGTCTGCTGCTGATTGGTCCATTCCCAATATCGTGCCAGTCAGTCTGACAGCAGCACCTCGGTTCTGTCCGAGGCCTCAGAGCCCTTCTGTACTTCCTGTGTGTGTGTTAGATCTGAGGCATCTTGTTTGGTTGTTTAGCCGTAAACTTAAACAGCACCGAAGCTGCAGAGGTGAGCTGCCATGTTTTGCTTCCCCAGGGATTCAGGTTTAGTAAATGTTTGTTTGTTGTTTCGGTTCACCACGGCCTATATCGCAAATTCACCTTTTGGTATAAATGATTTCACTTTAATTACAAATCCAGCGTTCAGTGGTTTGGGGACCGGGGAGGGAACGCCCTCAGACGGGGGCGCAACAGAGCCATGAAAGTCCTTGGACACAAATGAAATGTTGGTGTGCGGATTAGCTTTTAGACTTGAGGAATCTCCGGGGGCCTGTGGTCTGAAGGGCACACACCTTTTTTAACGCTTTGACTTGATCAAATGTAATAATCCACGCAAACTCTGACACACTACGAGACCCTGCAGTTTATTTTTTTTAAAGGTCAGAGTACTTTCAGCTGCTCCAATCACTCACAAGGAGCCTGGAACTGTAAAATGGTTTGTTGTCCAGTAAATTTCTGACGTCCCTCGGCCTGGTGGAGACGGTTTGTCCTCTCTGCTGCCTCTGAGGACAGAGTCAACGTGGACTCAACTCATGGCTTCAGTCTAGAGGTGTGGAAATTTCTCGATTCTAAGATGCATCGCGATGCGGACGTGGAAGCTTCTGCATCGATGCAGCGACTCAACGTGATCGGGAGTTCGCAGCCTACACAAACTTATAGTCTACTAACGGCGACTGTTGATTTTCCGGCCTCGGCTGGACAATAAAGTTGTAAAGTTACGTTGCAACGTCGCTCTCTTGCATTGAATCGCGGGCGAAAGTTAGGCTTACTGTTATATGTTGGGAGTTATGGCGGAGAGATTTTGAAAGCAAACATCTGAACTTCCTGGGAAGCACGAACTGGACAAGACGCACGCTGTGTGTAAAATCTGCCTCACAAACATTTAATACTTTGGAAATACAACGAATCTGAGGAACCACGTTAGCCGTTTTCACCCTGAGCTAACGTCTGCACCCAGCAGGAGTCGCCGCCAACCGCCGCCCAACCCCGAGAGAGGTGGGTCACAGATACTGGTACTGAAAAGATGCAGCTTTTTATGTTGTAGTCTGATTTTTGAAAGCACTTTCTAAATTAAAAAAGGGTTCAGATTTATCTGACTGCTTGTATTAGTTGATGAAAAAGTAGCCAGGAGCTGTAATATAGAAAACCGAGGGCGCTATACACTGAGACGCCGACAGGTGAATCGTAATCGAATCAGATGTGAGCATGTTGTCATATAAGTAACAAGAAACGTGAGCAGAGAAATGGTCATTAAGAAGTTTAAAAAGTGTCTCCATTACAGAGTTTATCCACCAGGGAGCGCTGACAAGTTCATTTTTACACAGTAAAACGTCTTTAATAAGCAAATGCAAGGTTTGTTTGTCAAAAACTTTTGTTTACGTCATGAATTTATTTATTTATTTTTTTTTTTATTAATATCGGCCAATTTAAGTATCGGCCTCAAAAGCTGTTATGGGTCTAACAGGTTACACTGACGTTTGTAGAGCTAATATAGTTATTGGAAGTACTAAAATCAATCAAGTGAATCAATTCTGAATTGGAGCTGAAAGCCTGGAATCAAACATCAGAAATCTCGGCACTGACGTCATCCAGACCAGCGTCATCAATCTACATTTATGAGCCACTTCCTGACTGGTTGACCCCTGTATATCAGCACTGCTCTCCTGGAAGACAAGACGGAGGGTGAAGCGTCGACAAGCTGAGAGGAGGAAGGAGACTGGGAGGCTTTAAAAACAGAAGTAAAAAAAAAAAAAAAAAAAAGCTCCACTTCGCCACAGAGAGAGCAGCGATGCGTTCATGACAGCAGCGATGACTGAGCGGGAACATGAGCGACATGTTGGGGGGTTAATCGGTTATTCTGCAACTTCAAACTGATTATGGGACAGTTAGGGGAGGATGCGTTATGAAGGAGAGAGGAAAGATGGAGGGAGAAAGTGGAACGATGTGTTTTCAGTGTCGGGGAAAACACAGTCTGATCAGAAATGATCCCGCAGTGTCCTTAAATCCAACGACGACGACCACCTTAAACGTTTCCTGTTCCACTCCGTGAGCAGAGAGCGCTCAGCCGGCCACTCAGAGGGCTGAGCTGGGCAGACTGACAGCTGATTCAGCCAATCAGAGAGCTGACACAGGTAAGCTCTGATGAGCTGAGCAGAGGGAGGAAACGCCGCAGTCACAAACCAATCAGGCGGCTTGACAGCCAAGCTGGCCAATCAAGAAGCAGAGTCTCACTGAAGACAGCAGGCAGACGGGTCACCGCTCAGCCTCTCGTTTACCTTCCTCACCTCCTCCTCCTCCTCCTCCTCTTAAGAGGTGACAGGCAGTGAGGAAAAATAAACCGGGCGAACACTCTTCTTCTCTGCTAACAACACGTCGCAGCCGAGGCGTTTCCACGAGCAGCTCCACAGACACAAACAGCAGGTTTCTCATCTTTACCGCTCTGTTTGCAGCCGAAACTAAACTGCGACTGGCAGTCTGACTCTGAAGCACGCCGCACTTTATTCACTGCATTTTCACATAATGAAAGGACACGAGGGCGGACTCACACCTCTGAAAAAGTAATGCACATTTGACGTTTCCACGTAGTTTAATTAAACCAACCTTTCATCGGACGCTGCAGCACAATGCCTTACCCCACGTCACGACTACAGCAGCGCTAGTTCTGCCGCCGCCGCCCTCCTGTCCTCTCTTTATTTTGAAAAAACACGCACCGAGGCAGACGGCTAAAGGCTAAAACTGCAGCAAAGCCCCCAAACATGGGAGCAAAGCTGAAAACAGAGAGAGGAAGAGCTGAAAGGAGGGTAAAACCAAGAGTGAGAAGAAGTAGAGGTGAGAGAAGGAAGAAAGGGCTCCAGCCTCGCACCACCAGAAACATCGTACAGGCTAACACCGCTAAATAACACGGGCTCGACATTTTCTCTAAGTGATGTTTTCATTTATTTTATTTAAGCTAGTTTTTTACCCAGGAAAAAAACAACGTGAACAAAAAAAACTCCAAACATTTTCTCTCTTTATTTACCACTAAAAAGGTTTTTTTTTTTGTTTTTTAAATAAACAAAAGCACTGAAACATTTCAGGATAGAAAAGGACACCTGAGGCAAGTTCATCACTTTTGAGAAAATGTTCAGCCAGTGGCCACAAACTGACTAAAATGGGATTTAAAGTTAGTGAAGAGCTGCTGAAACTGTAATGACAGCTCATTCTGTTTCTCTTCCTGTCGTCAAAGACGCTGTATTATCCTCCAGTCAAGCTCTGTCACACCAACTTGTGATTTCTGGCTTATTCTTCAGTTTATAACTCTATATTTTGTCGTTTCCCCTCCTCGTTTTACATACAGTATATCGTCTTCTTCGTCCTTTCTTTTTAAAAAGGTCTTTAATTTTTTTTTTCTTCTTCATAAAGCAATTTGTAACTTTGTGTTTTGCTTAATGAATAAAGTTTGTTTGCTTTAGGTGTAACTTTCAAAAAGGACGGAGAATCAGGAGGTGCCACCAGATATTAGTGTTACGATGATATTTGTTGAAAAATTATTGTAAAAAGAAACTGACTAGAATTTGAAAGCTCTGTTCTTTCTTACCTTCGTTAAAATTGGAAAACGAAGTGTTTCTCCTGATAAGAAGAGACGCCTCGAGCCTGTGTGGGCTCTCGTCCACACTGTGTTCACACTGAGGAACCTGGAAGCCTGTAGTTCATAAGGACATTTAAAACACGGCTGCCTGAAAGTTACTTGTGTTTTTAAAATGTTTATAGTCTTGTAATAGCGAACAGAATCTAATAGAGATTTAAGATTTCCTTGTATTAATAAGAGTTATTCAGGGGAAACACTGAATGACCTGTTTTATTGCCTGCAGGTCTAGAAAACGTTAGGCGTACCTGGACCGAGCCTGCACTTTAATCACTTTGTGGCCACAGTTAAAAACCTTGTAGGCTCCATGTGCACTTTGTGAGAGATAACTCATCTATCAGAGATCTCTACAAACTTGTTCTACCGTTTACTGGACAGAGCAGGGTGCTAGCAGCAGCAGCTAGAAGCTAACAACGCTAACTACACTGACCAGAACACACAGGAGACTTTGAGGTCAGAGGCAGCACTGCTTCATACGCAACCCTGCAGGGAAAGATCCTTCTGTTTGTACATGTAGCTGCATATTTTTTTTATCAAATGTGTCTCTGAGTTTCCTCAGTGTTTCCTGTGTAATGAGGTCTTAAAGAGATATTTCACTCTGGTTCAATGTCTGATACACCCCCCCCCCCCAATCACCAGATAAGCACACAATCTTTCCACAGGAGTAAAGAACAGTCGCCACCACACAGGAAGCCTCTGATCTCGTGACCAAGACCGTAAACAACAACAACGACGACGACGACAGCAGAGCAGCTGCTCTTCTTTGGGGAAAAAACTGCACCAAAACTATTTTCCAAAGCACACAAGTGCAGCATAAAGGGGGCGAATAACCGTCCGTGTGCAAAACACAACCAGGATCCTGATGTGAACGCTCGCCCTCGTCTCCTCACTTTATTTGTGACCGTTTCTGTTGGTGCGTGTTGTACTCGCTACCTTTTTATTTTAGTTTTTCATGCTGTATTTGTAAAAAGCAAAACATTTTAAAAAACGCAGTCTCAGAAACTGGGGCGGCGCCTCGTGCGGCTGCTGATGTTTTGGGGTATTATTGTATTTTAGTCATCAGTGAGTCATGATGCGTTTGTCTCATTAAGTTATTGCATTGCACCCAGGTATTTTTATGATTTTAGACACCTCTGCCATTTCCGTTGTTTTGTTATACGACTGTGTTATTGATTATTTGTGTGTCCTCAGTGTAACGTTGTTGTCTGTATGTCTATAACTCGGCTAGGAGACTCTTTAATCTCAATGAGGCTTTCCTGGTTAAATAAAATATCTTTATAATGTACACGATTCTTTTTTTTTTAAACATACTTATCTGTGCATCTGTTCTTGTACTCCTGCTGCGGTGACATTTCAATTTCCCAGCATGGGATCAATTTAGGGATGTACCCAAAGGCAGCGATATTGACGATATAAAGTGACTGATCCGTGTTACAGTTCCTTTGTCCAAGTCATTATCAAACTGTGTGTTGTTGGATCGGTGCATCCCAACGTCAATTAAGTTTATCGTTTAATAATGACAACAATGTTTTAAGTCATGTATGCCAAACTAATATTTGTAGCAACATATTTGTCCAAATAACAGATAAATCCTAGTCCGTGTAGTGTATTTTTTATATTAATTTTTATGTTTAGCCTAGGCTTTAATATTATAAAACACTAGTTTAGCAGTGGTGACTATGGGTCCCCAAAGTCCCCAATGTTGGTGCGCAAACATTCATCAACTCCTGTAGAAACAAGTTAAGACAGTGAACCAAATGAAATATCTCTTTTTTAGTCCCTCCCTCTAGCGCAGCGACCTCTGCAGGAACTCCAGGACGTCAGAAACGGGTCCTGCTGTCTGCTGGACCCGTTTCTGACGTCCTGCAGACGTTACATGCACACTACTGCAGTGACACTCCAGCGTCGTTTCTCATACCTCCTACCGTTAGGAATCTCAGCCTCTCCTTGAACACAGTCAGGTCTGGAAGGGTCGCCAGCAGGGGGCAGCAAAAGGAGACACACCCGGACATCATTAGTGACCTACAACCCGCTTAAACCCGACATCCACGGCCGTTTTACACCACTGCCACAACCGTTTACAGCTAAAACAGAGCACGACAACGGCCCCGGCATCTCAGCGTCTCCACCACCTTTTTATTTGTTCATTTACAGAAAAGGTCCAGAGGTTTGGTTTAGAAATGGTGTGATTTTAGAGTGCAGTGGTGGAGAAAGAGATGTGCAGTTAACACCATGCTGAGGTTACAAAGTCCTCAAAACAGAAGCCACACCACAACCAACCCACACCGAGGGTTTTCCCAAACAGGAAGCCATTCTGCACCGGTCACCTTCACTTCAGCAGGGACGGGACTAATTCCTGAGCTGCACGCGGAACTCAGCACCGACGTCCTCTGTTTAAATACTTAAATACAAACTTTAAATACTATGTACGCTATCTCAAACATATGTTTCACAATCTGTCCCTGCAACACTTTTAGTTTAGTCTGAGTACTATTAAATCATCAGGTTGAATGAGTCATGTAGTAGTTTGAGGCGCCGAATCAGATGGTGCATCAGGATTTAAAAGCAGTCCAGTTAGGCAGCGCTAAAGCTAGTTAGCGGTTAGTGGCGATACGAGCCAAGAGAGCTCTAAGTAAGAGACAGACCATGATTTAAGACCTAAAAAATTTGATGTAGTGCAAGAGAGTTGTCCAGTCCAGTAAGACAAACATAAATATATAAAACAGTAAGAGTTTCCTTCTGTCATTGTCCAGAAAATCTGTAAACTCCAAATACATGTTAACTATTGTTTCATTCAGTTATTCTGGTTTTAGAGCTTTGGATCGCTGCACGCCAACCAGAGGTTACGAACACAACAAGCTAACGAGGCCGCAGCTGAGAGCTGACGTGTCAACGCAGAAGCCAAACAACAAAGAGCACATCTTAAAAACATATTTGCAGCTGAAAAACATGTCTAACTACCGCAGCAGGTTTCTGCCATCAGATCAAAGATGCTCCAGATTCCAGAGCAGCTAGTTACTGATGCATAACCAACAGGGTTAGCACGAAGCTAACAGCTCAACAACAACGGATCCAAATACTGCTAACAGTATTATCTTGCAGGACAGACAAATGGATCTGAAATCATCTCAGAAACTCTAAATGTCTCGGTTGAACAAACAATCTCAACTCAAGGTCTATTTGGGAGCTCTTCTGGAGCTTACGATCACAGCACATGATATTCCTCAGCGGAGGGAGTTTACCCAGCTGTCTTCGAGTTTTAGATGCTCATATTTCCGTTTTTTAACCGAGTACTTCTTGTTCATGATGGCTCGTTCACTACTCACTCACCAAATTAACCTTATTGTGAACTTCTCAACCTTTAAGGAAACATGGACAAGAAGCAGGTAAAGTGCTCATGATTAAGATCACCTAATACGGGTGAAAGCTCCAAAACAGCTAACAAACGGATCTTAAGGTGAGGTCGTTTCGTCAAGAATGAACTAATATAACATCTTGTTTTGTCTCAGCATTTTTATCATATTTTAAAAATGTTTTTATTCTGGCCCACGTGTCACGGTTGGTCCTTTACAACCAGGTGAGCAACAGCTGAGGGCCAAATCTATTTCTGCATGCAAACTGAATCCAATTCAAATCTCTCTCACAAACCTTTGAAACAACGTGACCCAGGTTCTGAGGACGATTTGGGGGAAGCTTAAAATCCTTTAAGGGAACTATTTCACATTGGTATTAGAGGATGGGTCCAGGTTTAAAGTATCAGAACCAGTGAGTTTCAGAAACATTCGATGTATACAAGAAAGTTCATTTTAAAGTACACAAGAAGGTGTCTAATACAGGTTTAGATGTTCTTGAGACTTTGGTTGTATACAAGAAGGTTTCAGAAATAATAAACGAAACATTAGTTAGATTAAAGCTTCAGAAACATTGTTGCAGGAAGATTTGAGCGATGAAGAAAGTTTCAGGTTTAGGTACGAGTTTCTGGAACATTCGCCGTAAAAAACACGAACGTTCAAGAAGTTTCCAGTTCAGGACAAAGTTTCAGAAACATTTATTGCACACGGGAAGGTTCAAGAAATTCTTCCAATGTACAACAAGGTTTCAGTTCAAGACAAGGCTACAGAAACATTCCCAGCGCAAGGAAGAAGACAAACTTGGACTGACTATCGGCACATTTCAGAAACTGCCAGACTGCGAGGCAGACCAGGAGAAAACAGGGGCAAAGACGATCTGGTTGTTTTCTAAGGGTTTAGCTCCTCACCCAGCTTGTCGGAGGAGGTGATAATGTCAGTGGGGACACACGAGTCCAGATCGGCGTCCATGATGCCGAGGGGGTCCAACTGGGCCACATGGTGCCCTCGGATCTACAGGGAGTGACAACAGCACAGAGCCCACCCAGGACAGGAGGAGGAGGAGGAGGGGGGTGGAGGAGTGAGGAGGAAGAGGACAGGATGGAACAAAATGGAGGAGGAGAGGGTGAAGACGAGGAGGAAACAAGATTCAACGAAATGGCCCAAAGAGAGAGAGGTGGGAGGACGAGGAGTGGATGAGAAGCAGGATGGAGTGGGAGATTTATAAAAAGTAAAAGAAAGGAAAGATATAGAAAAAGGAGGAACGCCGAAAAAAGAAAAAGGGCAAAAAGATCAACATCGAAACAGGATTTGACAGAAAAACAAGGACAGAGGAAAGAAGGAAGAGGTCGGACAACAGCGGGAGGAAGGAGAGAAGAGAGGGAGGGTGGGAGGGAAGAGCAGCATTAACACAAGCTGGAAGCAGTTTGTTGGTTTAGCTGTGGCGTTCTCACCGACGTCCTGGAAGCCGGTGACCGGAGCATCATCAAAATTCACACAGCTGATTCCCAGAGGATCCAACTGGGTGTTGTGATGCCCCATCACCTAAACACACACACACACACACACCTGGTTATCACAACACCAACGGCACTGACGGGCACGCCTGATTACTGGAGGCCTTCACAGGTCCACGTTACAGAGCTGACCCAGGACTCCAGTCTAATCGGGTCCAGGTTGGTCCTGTTGTGTTGGTCTTCTCTCTCTATCTGGGTCAACTGCCTTTTGGACCGGGTCTAATTACCCTCCGGACGGGGTCTGACCGCTACACTGACGTGCTGGTACTGCCGCTTGGCTTGTATCGACGACGCATCTGGCAGCCCCGGTACTGACCTCATTAAATACAGTTTCTTCTTCTATGTTATTCTAAAATTCACCGAGTCACGATGGGCCACTGACTCAGCTTCTAGCGCCACAGCATCCCCGAACTCACGTTACCTTCTGTAAAAATGGCGCCACACGGTGACGTATGAAGACTTCTGGGGACGAGATGTAAGCAGAGTTGAGGTATCGGTCTGCTGTGGTAATCCACTAGTAACCGTACGCGTTTATATTTACAACTAGAGTATAATATATATATAAAAACAGGTATTTCTGAAAGTCACTGCCGTTAAACATCTGACAGACTCGAGCATCAGGAGGCTGACGAGGACGAAAAACGGATTAACGTGGTACTAATCAGCACAAGAAACTCGCTTCTTCGTTAGATTTAATTCGTCAGTGGAGACGCGTGATCTGATTCAAAGCCTGAAGCTTCGCTCCGCGCTGCGACAGCAGTTAGCGACACGGAGATGATCAATGTGTCGTTAACCCGAGTCGACCCAGAGCCGCCACGTACGCTTCTGCAGTTACACCTTCTGCTTCTCGCACTTTGAGAAGTCGGTTTTTGATGAAATCAGTTTAATCCAACCTGAAACTGTGTTGTTGTTGTCCGTCTCATTCGCTCAGGTTCCTTTCAGATCAGGTTTCTTAAAAAACTAAAAACGTGGGGTTCGAGTAAGGACCAGTGAAGACCTCCACTAACTACATCAGCCATCAGGGTTTCTCATCTTCTAATAATCATCATTTGATTTAACGATCACTTAAAGATCCCACCTCATCAAATAATAAATAATAAGTATTTCAAAACAGTTTCATGAATGACAAAGTATCCGTCGGCTCTTTGTTACACGAGGCTCTGGGGGAAAAAAGGTAAGTTAATTATCACGTTATACAGCCATGGATAATACAGTGGTCGCGATATATGGATGTGAAAATAAAACATATTTTTCAGTTCTTATGAATCGATTTTTCAATAACCAAATTCTAGTTAAAGCGGGCTAAATTTAAATACATTTTATTCAAATTTAAAAACTGTGCAAACTAAAACCTCAGTACTGGACCGTCAGTGGTTCTCGTGTCGCCCCGTAAACAAAGCTGACACCTCAGACTTCCTGCGACTCCTTCCACGCTGGGAACCACCGCTCTACATGGCGTGCAGTCAAAGAGCCACCGGTGTGCCCCCTTTAAAAAGGCCAGTTCACCCAAATTGCAAAGTCTAGCCAGTATATCAAAACCAAAACCATGTGCCTGGAGAGACAGAGGCAGAGACACTGGTCGTTACTGTAGTCCGGCTGATTGGACGGCTCACCAACGCGGTCAGCTGACGGAGCTGCTGCAGCGACTCACAGCTGACGGAGCTGATTAAGATCATTTAAAAAAAAAAAAAAAAAACCCTCCTCCTTCTCCGAGTCCCAACTCAGACAAACGTTAAACACAGTGTCACACGCTGAACAGCACTAGAGGGAAGTGGCAAATGCTTGTTTTTGTGTGATTTGGGTGAACTGACCTTTTATGACATGTGACATCAGGGAGGCCCCGAATTTCTGACCTTAGATCCTGCAGATCGTTATGAGCAGTGTGTGTGTGTGTGTGTGTGTGTACGTGTACCTGGTAGGCCCTGATGAGGGACTGGACGGCCAGGTGATCCTCCACCAGCTTCTCCACGTTGGGCTGAGCTCCGACCAGAGAGGAGAGCTGAGGAGCTGCAGACAGGCTCAGGGGAGACTGGTAGGCAGCACCGGGAGGAGCTCCGGCGTTAGCATTCCTGAAAAATACATCCCACGACTGGACGAGGGCGGAGGAGGACGAGGACAGGAGGAGGACGAGGGCGGCGGAGGAAGGTGGAGGAAAGAAAAAGAGGTGAGAAAAGGAAGAGATTGTAGGAAGGAAGGATTGGGGCGTAAGAGAGAAGAAGGAGACAAAATGAGAAGATTTTTAATTAAAATGGTAGAAGAAGAGCGGCCTGTGTGTCCTACTGGGCAATATTGCCTCAAATCTATGCGATGCCATCTTCAAGGTATTTTGAGAATATTAATGATGAAGATAAATTGATCAAGTCCTTCTGGCCCCGATCAGAGGCCTTTAATATTAAAGTATCTGCAAAACTACAACCTGGAAATGAAATCCGATAGAATTAAATTCAACCGCAAGTAAATGTTTGTGCCAGCGACGCTCCGCATGCAGAGCGAAAAACGTTTATACACAAAGCAGCAGAAGATATGAAATGCTGATTAAATATGAATCTGACTACTCGATGCTGAAGGTCCCGATTCAAAACTATGAAGATGATCGGCTTAGATCATTGATCTGATATGAAAGTTTAACTGGGAGAACGCGAGATCAGCTGAGACGTCTCACTCTGTTGGAGCTACGGAAACGCTCAGAGCGGAGCTTCTTCCCTCACAGATGATCTTTGGACGAGTTCAGACACACAAAACGGACAAGTTTGCTTTCGTTCTGTCGGTTTCTCACCGAATTAACGTTAATTAGCGACGGCTGATGTGACCTTTCCCCCCCTTTCTTTTCCACAGCCTGGCATTTTTCGTGTGAACAGCTGAGGTCGACACCATGAACGACTTCTGTACGATTCATGGCGTCTCTATAACAGCGGGGCCCATCTGAGAAACACTTTTGCCTTCAGACATGATCGAACAACACGTCGTGTGAACTAGTTCTCCTCTAGTGTACCGCTCCCTAAAGGGCCACCGCCCAACTGAGTGCTGGTTTTAGGCCTCTGAAAGCCTAAAAACCAGAGGGGGCTTAACCCGGGGGACGGTACTGGGAAAGGAAACCCTCACTAGCTGGCTGAGAGCTGACCAGCACTGACCTACTTCCCCACAGAAACAGTATTTATGCTCTGGTAAGAAGACAGTGGATCTCCCTGCAGCCTGTTGCAGCGTCAGGTTTCCGCTCTGTGACTCATGAGTCCAGAATGAGCTGAACCACCGCAGACTTGTTCAAAACATCTCAAAACCAGTATGAACTCAGCTCTCACCCCAAAGACATTTCCAAACTCCCTTGCAGCAGTTCAGTACAATATGCCTTTCTGGAAGCTATAGCATCATGTAAATCCAGAATCAATCTGGGAAGATCATGACAACATTTATGTCTAAATACCACAAAACTTCAGTACACGTAGCAGGTCAATACTGCAAGTGGAACCAGGAAGAAGTTCTGGTTTAAATGAGTGTTTTTCCACACGTCCATCTGTCTAAAGACAGATTGGTTTATTTTGATGATTTAATCTGGTTTCACCCAGTTCTATAAGCAAACATATCTCCAACAGGGCTGTCGCCTTTCACTTGCACTTTCGTTTGAACGTGGGAAAAATTTTAACATTTTAAGTGTAACGACTTGTTCGAGTTCAAACTTTAAAGTTTGTAAGCGCTTGAAGTAGTTTGCCTTGTGGTCCAGCAGAGGGCGCTATTAAAATTCACTATACCTATTGCAGCCCTGTTGACCTAACAGTAAACTGAGATATCAAATCAAAATGGAGGAGGACACTAGCGAGCGACGGCGTGCTGATCAGATTATCAGAGTGTGGAAGTATTTTGGGTTCTACACCGCAGATGGTAAAATTACCCACAAAGACCGGACAGTTGTGACTTTATAAAGCAGCTGTGTAACAACCACAACAAATCTGAGGACTCAGCTGCTGCTGCAAACCCAAGTGAGGCAGCGGAGCAACGTCACCTGAACAACCTCGTCCGACTGCAGACTTTGCACCGCTCTCATCATCAGCTCGTAAAAAGGCTGCCACCGATAAGATAGAAGACTTATATGAAGGACACGCGGCCCGCTGATTATTGTTTCAGGAGGAGGTTTTGAGGATAACGAAAGAACCGGAGCCTCGATATAAAACTCACAGTGGCGCCACAATCTGAAGACACACAGGTGATGATTTAAAAAGCTGGCGGATTTATGGTCCAACGGGTCACGGAGCAAAATTAAACTGAGCTGCAACCTTGAAGCAAACGATGCCCGCCGAATCACCGCGGATGTCACGATAACTACTTTTATTGGACGACATGTTGCTTCAGTAATAATTGCGATAAACGATATTGTCATTTTAAGGTCGTTTGCATCTCATTCAATCGCATTAAGGCAGAGGAGCGACGACTGCAATTCCTCTGAGCAGCATGCAGGGAATCAATTACAGTATATTTCTCAACTTTTCCCTGATGGCCTGAATAGGTCGCTAAATTTGTCCCTAGTCACTTTTTAGATATATAGTGTCTTAGAGGGTCTGAAAAGTCGCTAAAACGAACGCTAAAACAAACTGTGGAGCTGCCTGAGCCCACGGTGAAACTCCACACAGGAGGGGAAGTTATAATCCTTGAGGTCATTTATTTATTTTTAAATCATTTTAATATTGTTTGTTCACTAATATGTATCTATGAATATATTTATTATTATAATACTGGATACTTGTATCAAACTATATTTGTATAGCACCTTTCATGCAGGTTAGTGCAGTTCAAAGTGCTTCACATACGACTGACAACACGATAATAAAACAGAAGTGTAGACCGAAACGGAGTGAAATAAAATAGATTAAAAGACAGAACAAAGATAAAAATTATGCCAATAAGAAACAGATTAAAAGCTATAATAATAATAAAATAGATAAAAGCTAGACTGAAAAGTGGATAAAATATTTAAAAAGGCAACAAAATAAACTAATAAAATCGATAAGAGGGATAAAAACAACAACAAAAAACTAATTTTTTTACAACATAAATACATTAATTCTTTATCAAAAGCCAGGCCGAAGAAGGAGGTTTTAAGCTTTAAGACCAGACAGGAGAGCATTACAGTAGTCCAGCCAGCTCGATATAAAAACGTGCATTAGTTTCTCTGCGTCACTCAGAGAAAAGGTCGCACTTTCGTGATATTTTTAAGGTGATAAAAGGTCGATTTGGTGACAAACCCCACGTGAGCTTTAAAGTTCAGGTCTGAGTCAAAGCCCACACCAAGATTTTTTTTGCTTGGTGACTTGGGGTAAGTCCAACAAAATTTAATTTTGCGATCAGTTTCTCTCTCCGTCGCTTTCTGACCTACGACTAAAGCTTCAGTTTTGTGACGTCCATACATTAATATCTAAAATACATTTTAAAAAAGGGAATCGATTGGTCCCGTGTCATCAGGAGACACGGCCACATAAAGTTGTGCGTCATCGGCATAACAGTAGAAAGAGATGCTCCTGATGACATCACAGAGGGGTAACATACATAGATTAAAAAGAAGTGGCCCTAAAATCGACCCTTGGGAACCCCCCACAGGTTATTTTGGAGATGTTATCATCAATAGCAACAAAAAAACCCTCTCTGCCAGACAGATAAGACCGTTAAAAACAGTTCCTGACAGTCCAATGTGATTCCTCCGTCTATTTAAAAAGAATATTGTGTCAACAACTGCATCGAAAGCAGCACTCTGATAAAGTAGAACCAACACCCAAAGTTTTTGGCATCCAGATGCATCCTGATGTCATTGACTACCTTGCCTAGGGCTGTCTCAGTGCTATGATTAGCACGAAAACCAGTTATTAAAAAAGGATCTGAGTAATTCTTCCAGCAGCGGTAATATTTGCAGAAATATCTGTTGGCAGCTCTTCCAGCCTCAGTTTGCTGGGAAACTGCCTTCACTTTGTTCTGGTTAAAATTGAAAATGAAACTGTGGGACGAGTCAGATTGCTTTCATTTCAACCCATAACACTGTTTACAGCAGCAGACAGGCTTCATTCCAACATGCCAAAGGACAAACGCTGAACCTTTCAATAACTCAGTAATAAAACTCTGAGACTCAAACTTTTCCAGGATGCAGAAACCATCTCTCAGTGGAGACATAAGGAGTCACATATTTTGGTTAATGAAATACAAAAACTGCTCATTATGTCTGGCTCGTAGTCGCCGGCTCATAATGAAACCGATCATTTTTGGGTAGCGAAGCCAGTCCTTCCTACACGACATAAAACCAACAGCTTGAGTTTAAAAACAACTTTCAAAAAACGATTTTAGATTTCTTTGGTATTTCCCCATTCTTTCTAAGTTAACTCTGAGTGTTAGAACTGCTAATGAAACCAAACCTCTCAGGCTTTCCGCTCATTTAATTCAGTCACTGAAAAAACACCCCAAACTTTTATCTTTTGGTAAAAGTTCTGCTTTATGTTTCACATTTTGTCTGTTTTTTTTTTTTAAACCAACAGCAAATGTTGTTGTATTAGGCTATTGGGTTTGTACCAGTTGTATTGTATTAGGCCTCTAAACCATTTTAAGCCAACACATAATCCAAATGAAGGCTTTTCCAGCAGCTCCAGTGTACAAACTGAAACACATATTAAACCTGTTTGACTCCATTGCAGCTCTAAACTGCTGCGTTCATGTTTACTGGGGAAAACTCACTCACGCAAATTATATTCTTTAAATAGACTATTGTAAAACTGTCAAGTAATCAAGTGTGCCTTGTAGACAACAATGTAAACAAAACAGTCTGTTTGAATGCCTAAATGACTTTGTGAAGGGGGCGTGTTCAAGCTAAAACTGAGTGTTAAGTTTAAAGGGTTCATTGTCATTGTACACAGTAAGTACCAGTACAATGAAATGCAGTTCAGCATCTACAGCAGCAAAGTAAAGCTGCTCTTTAAACAAGAAAAATATATGGATGCTAAAGAACCCCGGTCCTTAATTTTTGACCCCAACATCAGAAATCACACATGATCTTATGAGCTTGACAACACTGTTGATTTGTTCACATCTTGGCCAAAACTAAAGACAGCCGTCCTAACTAAAAACCAATCAGGACAACTGAGACGCTGATCAAGATAAACCCTGGATGTGGAACCACTGAATCTTGAAGAGGAGTTTTTACATCTCAGGATTATTTAATAAGATCCAGAGGTACCTTCATCATCCAAACCCGAGAAAATGAGTCAACATACTGACAATGTTCTGACTTTTATCTCAAGCTGGTGATTAAAACATATAAAAAAGGACAATTCTTTCCTGTCTTTAAACATTATGAGAACAACTGACTTTGACTTACTCTGTTCTAACTTGTTCCAGCATCAAGTCTAACTATGTTTAATATAATCGAAACTCGAGGTTGACTTACTTCCTGATATTTCGACTGTTTCACGTAGGGATGGAATGATATAAGATTTGAATGCGAATCAGGATAATAAACACTTAAGATAAGTTGATCAGGGTTAATTTCCATTATCGGGATAATCCTGAATATCCTCACGAGTGACTTGAAAAGCTGGAAAAGTTGGACTTTTATTTTTGTTAAAAGGATCATTCCTGTATTTCCTAAGTAAGGGGTAAATATATATATATATATAGACACTGATGCAAATTGATGAATTTTTCGTCGGTACCATTTGACATCATGGTAGATTAGTGAAAAATAGAGCCTGATTTAAAAAAATACAAGAATTATCATGTAATTAAGAACAGACTCACAATGTTTCTATTATTTATTTATTTATTAATCTTTAATTAATGCAGGGGGACCTTATGATTACCTTATATTTAAAGATTGTTTGTTTGTTTTTTCCTTAAAAGATGTGTGTCCTATCTGTGATGCAACATAAAGTATTGCTGTATGCAGATGACCTTCTCCTGTATGTATCAAATACAACCACTTCTTTATCGGCAGTTATTAACCTAGTAGATCACTTCGGGAGTTTTCTGGGTATAAATTGAATCTGCACAAGAGCGAACTATTCACAATTAATGTGGACCCATCGAAATTCCAATACACTGGCATCCCACTAAGAATTATGACCAGCAGTTTTACACATCTCTCTAACTAAAGATTTCAAACATATCTTCAAACAAAATTTCAGCAAGTGACTTCATTAAAATAAACAAGAGTTGACCAAATGGTCGCCTGTCCCTCTATCCCTTATCGGGCGTATAAACTAAATCAAGGCAATCCTCATCTATTTCCACTCTCAACCCAGAACGCAGTGATGGCATAGAAAAGGCTTAAAATGCTTTTTAGGTGACTCATTTGCTGCCCTCGATCAACTTTATAAAAAAAAAATAAAATATATGGCAAATTCTCATTTTTTAGATTCTTACAGGTTAGACACCATGTTAAAAGTACAATCCCCCAATTTCCAGGATTAAACAATGTTATTACTATGACGCACAGTATGTGTCTATAAGGGCGCGTAGACTTAAAGATCAGAAATATTAAACACTTAATTTTTACTGAAATCTGTGGCAGAAAACAGAAGAATTTAATGATTATAGATGCACAATATGCAAAACATTAAATGGATTGTTCACACCTAATAGTCCAGATGAATAATGATGATAATCTATTATTACTAATTAAACTCTGCAGGTGTTGTTAATCTCTGGACCAAACTCCAGCTGCCAGTCTGAGTATTTTCTCTGAACATAGTGAAGGTGAGGATCATTCAGATCTTTGATTTTGTTAAATTCAATTAAGATACTTTTTCAGAAACTCGATGCAAACAACTTGATGTATGAAGGTATCAGTTTTGGGCCTTTAACAGAAATATCAGTTATCAAAGGATGACAGAGAGAACTCCTCCTGTACCTTTAGGACACTGGAAACGGTGGTTTTCTTCTACAGTGAGCACAAATACATAGAGTTTGATTAAGACAATTAAATTAATTCATAATTATTCCTGTAGGAACTAATCACTAGGCACTTCAGCCTATAGATGACCTTAAATCCTCTCCATTTTACTCAGGGTGCAATGTAAAATATACTTAAAACTTCCAAATGGTAGCAGGGAGTTACTCAGTTTGAATTTTAATATAGTGACCCACTTTGTCACTGTTTTTGTACCCCCCCCCCCACAAAATATTATTTTACAGATCTGCATGATTCACGTGGGATATGTTTTCAGGTTGAAAAATGAATCCCATCCCTGATAACTAACACCTGGTTTAAGGTGAATATTGGGGGTTTGTGTTTTAAGAAGCAACTCTTTGCTGCAGACTCTGTCTTCAGTTTGGACAGTAAAACAGCTCCGTCATGTGACTGAGCTTCAAGCAGCTATAATTAGCCCGGTTGTCCTTTACAACTCAGTTAAAATGTGTGGGAGTCCCTGTAGGTAGATCACATAAACACCATCAGCTTCATTCAGTCCCTTAGGGGGCGCTACCTCCCACCAGCCGTACAGTATGTCACCTTCACGCAGGCACTTCTTGATGTTTTTCCTTTAAAGATGATTTCTTTGTCATCTTTGATTCTGAGAAGCAGGATGAAAGCAAATGTAATTAAGTTTCTCTTATTCACTCAATATCTTTGCAGGCTAAACAGTGTTTTGTCTCACAATGCATCTTCAACACATTTGGCACACTTGCCGCATTGACAGTTTTACCTGCCGATGAGGCGTTCAGGTGTGGGATAGCTAGCGAGTAGTTTTCACCTTAGTCTAATTTTACTTCGTCGTCATCAGTCTGAGGACGGACGCGTATCAGCGTTTTTCTTTGACAAATCTTTTCATCACTGCTCTGATTATTTCTGACTGCTGTGCACGGGGAAAACGTGCGCGCTGGACAGCGTGCTGTGAGGAAATGTCTCCCCCGTTATAAATAAATGCACTGCTCTAGGCCTCGCTTTCATGTATTGAAAAAGGAGCTAGAGAGGTATTTTCATACAATTAAAAAGGTCCTGATGTATTTTAAAAACAGACAGACCGGCCCGTCTGTGCATTCACACATGTGTAGTCGGTGTGTGCGGTCCCCCGCAGTCACACGTTTTACATCGACCCTCACAGACTTGGGCAGATGACATAATTTACACCATGCTGACCCTCACAACAATACAATGTGTACATTTATTACACTGCTTTTGCTTTCTTGTGTGTTTGTATTACATGTTGTCTCTTGTGCATGTTTGCATCACCTGACTTAGTTAAGTTGAATACGATATAAAATGTTTTATTAATAAAAAAAAAAAAAAAATAATAAAAAAAAAAGGGATGACAATTTTTCCAAGAAGGTTGTTGGGAATCCTGAGTTCTGGCATCTATCTAATCCAGGGTGAATAACAATACTATTAGCTAACGTTTGATTATCATACTTAATGTTTTACGTTTATTTTTGGAGGTGGCTTTATGTTTTAGTGACCTGTAAAGATCTCCTGTAGACCAGCAGGGGGCTCCACTGCTCCTTACCTTGTGAACACTCTTGGGGTTCTCCAGCCAGGCGTAGTACATCTCCTCCACGTAGTTGGAGCTCGTCCCGTTCAGGAACGGCTCAGAGGCCACAGGTGCCGAGTAGCACCTGATTGGCTGAAACGTCCTTGTGCCACCCGTGGAGGCGACTGTGATTGGCCGCTGCTGGCCGACAGTCTGAGCCGCCTGCGAGGCGGTGAGCGGACGCAACCGCGCCGCACAAGTCCTTAAACGATGCATCAGCAGTCCTTAAAAGTGTCACACACACACACAGTGGTGGTGGTCAGTCCGACGGGTCAGACGTCCTCAACCTCAGAACGACGACGGGATAAAAACTCCACCAGGGTTCAGTCCCAGAACACGAAGGGGTGAATGAAGCGTCCACTGTCCACTGGTCCGTTTGCCCACTGAGAGAGGGAGGGAGGGAGAGAGACACTGTTAGAGAGGGAGAGAGAACGAGAGTTTGTGTGTTCACGTTTAAAAAACACCACAACCCTGAACAGGAAACTGGATGCGACGACTGTAAACAAACTCCAGTTCAAAATGTTTTAGCTGAAGAGACAAATGTGCCGTCATCTCGAGCCGTAGGTCTTCACTTCATTAATGCACAGAAACAAGTGTTGACACCAGAGGAGTTTACAGCGTGAACGCCCTGCGACAAAAGGCTAAAAAAGGTGTCAAATGTTACAGAAGGAAAGGGCAGAGGGGCGTTAACGTGCAAACTGAAGGAAAGTAATGCAGGATGCATCGAGTGAAGAGACACAGTGACAAATTGTTAAATTAAGGCTCGTGAAGACGTACTCGCCTTTAAAGACTCATCAGCATGCACATGATGGCTCCCCCTTCCCCAAAGCTTTCCTCCAGTGTGCAGGGGGGCGGCTTCTGCATTTTAATGTGTCACGTGCTTGTGGTTTATGCTTTTTCTTCTATCTAGATAATCCTTACTGACGATTCTTCAATACGCCTTACCTAGGATTGTGAGAAATATTATTCAGCCCCCGCCCGGTTACAGAGCAGCTCACCTGCAGAGCCTCTCATTTACCTGCAAGACTCACGATTTAATGCCTTCGTTCATCTGTAAGACGAAAACATCTGATTTCCACACAGTCAGACAAATAAACAGTGTGTGTTTAAATAAATACACTGGTGCACTGAGCCATGTGGAATATTTTATTAAATAATAAATAAAAAAGTTTATATTCCCCAAACCAAGGTGTGTGTGTGTGTGTATATATATATATATATATATATAAATAAATAAATAAAAGTATTGATTTGGCATTGGTACTAAAACCTTGGCACCAATATCAAAAATGTTCAAACAACACGCAGTCCTACTGGAAACCTGTTTACCACTTATAACCTTCTTTGTCCCAACAATCATGGATTTGTGGATTTGGGCAAAGGCTGCAGAGCCCAGGTGGAGCAGAGTGGGACAAGCACGCACCTTGTTACCTTGTGTGATATGTTGAGACACCTGTCAATCAGGCAAACACACAGGTGAGGTCACAGAGAGGGTTACTAGTGTTTCCTTCAGTGTGGGAACCTGCCAAAGGGGACTCCTGACTGCGCTGCCAGCTTTAGCTCCAGGTCTGTAGCCCACAACCACTGCAGCGTGAAAATCAGTCAGAGGCAGGTTCAGAAAAACCTTCAGAAGATTTGAATCCCAACAACAAAAATGTAACTTTGGTTATTTCCGGTGTGACAGGCCTGTGCTCTGTCCTCGTGTGGTCCCCCAGCTGGAGCTGCTCCGTCTGTTTTGACCTTGCTGGGTCTCCACTCCCTGCCTGCCTCCATTCTCCTTCCCTCGCCCCCGGCCTGGACGCGCCCACCACCTGCCCACCAGGCCTCTTGATTGGCTGACTGAGAGAAATCCCGCCCTGCGATGGGACTCCGAAGCTTTACCATTGGCTGCGCCAACTGTCGGTCACGTTGTCCTTTCACAAGTCATGAGTTCCCGAAAATTGCCGTCTGCTTTACCAAAATATTGTAAAATGATCTCCTCTGAATGTTTTACGTGAAACTGACAAAACCTACAGCCTGGAGGCTAAAGACTGCTGGTTGCTACTGATTAGCTTGCGAGCTAACGTGTTAGGTTACGTAATTAGCCGGTTAGCTTCTACTTTCGACTCTGTTCGTTGGCATTAGCACGTTTGGCTAGCGGCTAAATGGGTGCTAATTGAGTTAACTTAAACGGGTGTTAGGAAGCTAACTCAAAGGTTAATATCGGCATTTTTCTTCTTCTATTAAGTGAGCCATCATTTTCACCAACACCGACAGTTTCAGCGAGTATTTTGACAGATGCCCTAGCACGCTGGTTTCCCTGAACGGACTGTGTGTTAGCTAGCACGCGGCTAACAGGGTTTTGTCTTTCTCAAATTCCTCAAGACGGATTTTATTTTTCTCTAAACTGAAACCAGGACGTGTCTCTGTGTGAGAGAGCAGGTCAGATATCCTCCCTGTAGACACTCAGACATCGTGAAAGTCGTTAAGTCCCGGTTACTGACCTCAAGAAGCGAGTTTCAGCGGCTCCCCTCTCTGCCGGTATCCCCGATGCCCTTCGCCTCTCCCGGTGAAATGATGACAGCTCGGGGCGCGGAGCATGGAAGCGAGGCCTGCGTGGAAATGACGTGCGCGGCACCGACGTCGCGACGCACGATGACGTCACGACGCACGATTATTTTCTTTTTCATCTCAAATTAAATTAACAAAAATAAATAATAAATATAATTCAATTTAGGGTGTACTGAATATTTTATATGATATTTAAAAATAAACTATATTTCATATAATGGTTAAATACACAATATGGGGAAAAATAAATAAGTGCAAAATTATTAAAAATAGAAACAAAGTAAAAAATACTTATCCCAATATATTAATGTAATAACTTTTTAATATAATGCCTTGTTAATATAAATAGTATGACTTTACTTTGTTTTATATTAAGCTTAAAAACATTTATTTAAAAAAAACTGAATTAAAATAGAAAGAAATCTTATTATACTGCGAAAAGATTAACAAAAATTAAACAAAATACTTTCATACTTTATAAATCATACAGATTTACAGAGTACAGATAAAGAAATTATAGAGATTACAGCTATTGCTGTTGTACCACCAGTGGTGGAATAAGTATTCAGAGCCTTACTTATGTAAAAGTAGTGATACCAACTATAAAAATACTCCATTATAAGTAAAATTCCTGCATTCAAAATGTTTACTTAAGTAAAAGCAAAGAATATAAATGTAAATATCAAAAGTATTTATTATGTAGAAAGTTCCCACTCAGTTATAATATTATATATTATGTAATTTGATTATTATTACTGATGCATTAACCCATAAGCAGCATTTTAATGTTGTAGCTTATAAAGATGGAGCTGATTTTTACTTTATCATTTTCAAGTTCCTTGTTTGTCCTAAAACTAACTTTATCAGAAACAAGCAGCATCACATTTTTCAGTGTGAACGTGAGAGTGAAGCAGCAGCTGACTGCTGATGTCTGACTGATAATAAACATGGATCTCAGAGAGATCTCACTGCAGGTTTAACCCTTCAGAAATACATCCTGTACCCCGAGATACACACCCTGTATACATCTATAATTCTGCGTACTGTACCTGAGTGTATTCATACATCAGCTGACACACAACATGTGTATCCAATGCTACTGGATACATCAGAGACCTGAACCTGTGCATGTACAACACGACAGGAACTAAATGTCCAGAGTGGAGCATCCTCGTTTTCTCCAGTCGACAGATTTTCATCAGCAACACAATAATCAATCAGCCTTACAAGGTTTCCACGTGACACAGCAATATTTAATAATGAAACAAAAACTCAGCTGAAAGTGTTTGCATTACCACAGATAACAGGTTTACACTTGCAAAATAGAGAAAACAAATTCCTATATAAAATCAATCATCGTGATAGAAAAAGGTGACGAGATTCTCTGCGTTGCCACGGTGATATCAGTGTTTACAGGGAGATCGGGCAACACCTGTCGACCAATCACGCCGTCCCACTTTACCTGCTGTGGTCCAGCTCACACATACGGTATACACAGGTTTAGCATAAATATAACTGCGCTCACGTTCAGACTTTCCTGCCCTGAGTTTTACCTCTCAGGCTGCCTACACACTTTTTAAGACGTTACTTAAGTTAGTAACCAGCAGGCTTGAAGTATTACTGTAAGCCTGCGGCCCCTTAGGTAAGGAGGAATCTCAGAGACATTTTTCTTCGGAGCAGGTTTACCCGTCAGTCCACGTGCGGATTCCCGCGGTCAGTTCTGTCATCATACAAACCGCCATCCATATCCATTCAGCTGGCTGGATACCGATGACACATTTGGAGCAGAATCTACCGTTTAAAGGATCGGCCTGGCGTTAGTTTATATGTTTTTTTTAAACAAATCTCATGTTCACACTCAAACCATCAACACTAGTAGTTCGTCTCTCACTTCGAGAAACCTGCAGTGAACTGGGAATACTGCAGGTTTATCAATTTATTCTTGAGACAGGAGGAAACAGAGCGTCTGTTGGGGACTATTTCCAGCGGCGGATGAATCCACATGTGGTGCTGTAGTGAGTGTTTGGGGCAGCAGGACGGTGTGTGTGGGGCTGAGTCAGAATAAACTACAGTGTGTGTGTTCGTGGTGATGAAGGAACATGTCAGCCAGTGCAGCAGAGCGGCTCGCTGATGTGTTTTAATAGTTTCTGGACGACGATGGCGGCTGTGATTCACACACACACACACACCTGTTAGCAGAGACGTTCACTGCTGTTTGAGTCTGAACGTGAGGTTTGTTGATTTTAAGAAAACTGTGGAATATCACCCGAGTTATTCACCCTTTAAAGTCAGCAGCAGCAGAAGTTTAGTGACTGTAATTTGATGCTCCTGTGAGCTCCGGCTGCGCTCACGTCTCTAAATAACCTCCGTCTGAACGCTTTGCTCTCAAGACATCTGCGTAGAAACACTGATTACTCTTCAGTTTTTTTGGCATTAAAACGATCAAATGGCACAAAATTAGCCCTATGAGTTACCTATTTTAATCCTCAGTCGATTCCTCGTGTTCACAGCAAAAAACACTAAAGACAGCAAATTAAAAATATACCGAAGCAGATAAAAATATTAACACGATGTTCGCCTCACACAGTGCATCCAGGTTCATTAACTGCAGCGTGCAGCTAACTGGCTAACGGTGCTAACAGTCAGTTAACAGCAGATGAAGCCAGTCAGACAGAAACAGAAACATTTGATTTACTGGTGATGTAAAAATCCCTGGTTTGAATGAAACCTGTGAGCCTGGGGGAGGGGCAGGGACCCCCCCCCCTCCGGTGTCGAGTGACTTTTATGCTGGCCAGCGCGAGCGTTCACACAACAAAAGAGAAACTAAAACGTCCTGAATGTATTTAAATCAGACTCGCTCTCCAGAGCCTGATTATGTTTCGTTTAGTTTCTCACATTCAGGTGACGCTGGAGTGAAAGACGACAGGAAGTCTGGACGCTTTCAGGACTTAAAGCAGGCGTTCCAGTGGTGAGCTGAGAACTTAACGGATAATTTCCACCTTTGGACACTTCAACACTTGTTCCATATCTTCAATCTGTGATGTTCAGTATGTTGTAATTTACATTTCTGTTGAGCTAACCTTCCCTCAGCACTTGTCCACACTGAGCCGGCTGAATTTGAAAATGCTGAAAACAACCCTCGTCCACGCTGGCGTTTTCAGGCCTTTTTTTTTTTTTTAAAATCTTTGTCCACACTAAAATGCCCAAACAGGAAAAAGTGGCCCTACTTTTAGTGATTGCCTACATTTCCCAGAAGGCTTCTTAACAACCTCCAAAGAAGCAGAGGGACTGTTTTACACGACTGCTCGGACTCGGAGACACTGAACATCACAGATTTAACAGTGTTGAAGTGTTTCGGGGGAAAGATGAGGCGATCGGACCTTCCCTGCAGAAACGACAGCCAGCACAGTCACAAACATCGACGTACCACGCAGATCCAGAGGAGGGGAACTAAAACCCGGAGGAGCTCTGCGCTCACACGGTGTTGCATACTGTGATTTTACAATTCTGGAGAGAGAGCACCGGGCGGCGGAGACCAAGCGCACCCGCACACAGCAGCAGGGGTGCGTTACATTCCTATGACAGTGCTGAGCAGAGGGGAAGTGCAATCAGACGGCACCAGTGCTTTCATTCGGAGACAGAAGGAAAGACAAGTAAGAAACAAGTGCAAGCCCCGCCTCCAGTGACCTCTGTGTCTTCAAACCAGCCAATCAGAGTGAAGCACTTCTCAGTACATGTAATTGATCGTTAGCTAAACCTCTCCAGAGTTAGCATGATATCATGCATTTAGCCATATTAGCCACAATATTTAAAACCCCTTTTGCGGGGTTCTCAGTTTCAACCGATAAATTGGAAACATTAAAATTCAGCCAGAGACGTGCGTCAGAAACCCCTTCCCCGTTCACTCATTCGCTGCTCCCTATATAACAGTTTTTATACATGATAGTTTACTCAATAGTGAGCAGTAAATTCAGATTTCGGACATTTACTGATCATCATCATTTTGCGTCAACACTGCCGGAGTAGAATCGCACAACAGTACTTTTCTCATCTATAAAATGCAGCACAATGCATTGTGGGACTGTTAGCACACAGTAATGTACATGCGATGGACACTACTTTTAAACATAGTGCACAGTGCAGTAAATAGGGAGTAATTTCGGACTCAGCCGTGGAGTTAATATTAATTAGCTAGCTAGCTGGTTGCTAGACAGCTGAAGCAAAATCGATGGTCAACAGTTAAAAAAGAGAAGCTGCTTTCATTGTTTAAACTGTAAACTGTACGTGGTAACATGGCAGCCACTAAGAGGTGTGGGACTTAATGAATGATCAACTGACCTTTATGTCACAAAAATTACATTAATTTCTTGTAGATTAACTGCCAAAATAGTGATAGTAATAGTAATATATAGTTAATACTTTATAGTACTGGACTAGCATGATGGACGACATCTGGGACACACTGTAGATAACATGACCTTTAAAATTTGCTCTTAGCTAGCAAACATTTGTTAGCAAACTGGCTGGCTAACTATATAGTAAATACTTTATACTTTTTTCTCGTCTCTCTCCTCTCTCCTTCTGTCGCTTTCAGCAGGTATTTCTGCCTCCAGAGCTGCAGAGTCTGGATCGGTGGTTGTGGGCCACCTGCTGCCCCCGTGTTCCTGCAGAGTCTGGATCTGTGGTTGTGGGCCACCTGCTGCCCCCGTGTTCCTGCTCGACAACTGCTGCTACAGCTGTTGTTATTGGCTCTGTTACTAATACTGACATTATTATTCCTATAGCTGTCATTCCTATTATTATTAACAGAGGTAACAGAGGTCAGGGCTGAATTAAATCAATACATTAGAGGTTGATATCGATAAGAATAAATAAATGTTTGATTGGGGAGTGACTGGGAAGCGACACAATTTTACTGGTGACAAGTCTAGTAGCATTAGCTCATCAACATGTAAGCTTGCTAGCCCTGGTAGCTATTAAACATTAGTTACCAAACTGGCTAGCTAAATAAATAGTGAATATTTTATAATGCTAGCAGTAGTATGAAATGTGGGACACACTGGTGCTAAGTAGCAATTAGTCATAACCTTGTAAGCCTGCTAGAGTTGTTAGCTAGCAAAAGTTACTTAGCTAGCCAGTTCTAAATGGCTTATTAGTAACAAACCTCAGGGAATTGTAACCACTTCTTTTTAGAGTACAAAATGTTGATGATGATTAATAATTATTCGATTGGGTAGTAACTTAGCAGTGACAAGGTCAACTGTTTTAACTGGTAAGGCCAATTAGCATTAGCTCATACACGTATTTAACTCAGCTATCATTAACATTAGTTAACAAACTGGCTAGCTAACTATATAGTGGATATTTTGTAATGCTAGCAGTAGTACACTGCAGCTAACTAGCATTAGCTATGACCTTGTAATGTCTGTTAGCTAGCAAACGTTAGTTAGCCAGCCAGGATGCTAAATAACTAACATGAAATTATAAGTAACGTGGGTTGAGTGAATTAAAACAGCTTTTTGAAGCAGGGACACAAAATGTTGATGGTGATGAATACATTTTTGGTTGGGTAATGACAAGTTTATCTGGTATATGGCTTGTTGATGTCACACGTAACTGTTCTGGAGATATCATTGGCTGGTTTGGTGACAGAGCAGACAATGTGTCACCTGATGGAGCTCAGTTTTGTCTCCAGACTGCACTTGAAAGAAAGAAAGACTGTAGAGAACAGTAGCTGCTTCAGTTCAGTCCCGGTGTGTTCCTGTTTGTTCTGGTAAATTCCCAGTCCAGTCTGACTGGGTCCAGTTTCCTAGTGGAGCGGTCCAGTTCATAGTCCAGCCCCTTCCATTTTGGCTCCACAATCGTTTCCTGGCTGTTGCTAGGTAACCAGCACTGAGTGGGTGGGGACTGAAGTTGAAGAGGAAAAAGAAGGAGGAGGCGTGTCATCCAGGTGTGGTGGGCAGGGCCCCCTGATTGGTTAAACAGGTGGAGCGGGGGCGGGTCTTTGAGGCACCAGAGGCTGTGATGCAGCAGGAGGTTTCGGTTTTCTGAGAGAGAAATAAAAAAGAGAAGTCAACAACTTTAACTGCTGCTAGAACCACAATGTTTCCTTTTTACATTTCTATTTATACACCTGTTCAATATACAACATACAACGTGTAAATCAGACTTGGTGCTGTTGGACGGTGGATATTGTCTCTTCTGATGGAGCTAACAGTTTCCCCCTGCTTTAGAGTTAGCTTCTAGGTCCAGTTAGCTTAGAGTTTGTGTCTATGTCCAGTTAGCGTAGAGTTAGCTTCTAGGTCCAGTTAGCTTAGAGTTACTTTCTAGGACCAATTAGCTTAGAGTTACTTTCTAGGTCCAGTTAGCTTGGAGTTACTTTCTAGGTCCAGTTAGCTTGGAGTTAGCTTGGAGTTACTTTCTAGGTCCAGTTAGCGTAGAGTTAGCTTCTATGTCCAGTTAGCTTAGAGTTACTTTCTAGGTCTTGTTAGCGTAGAGTTAGCTTCTAGGTCCAGTTAGGTTAGAGTTAGCTTCTAGGTCCAGTTAGTTTGGAGTTACTTTCTAGGACCAATTAGCTTAGAGTTACTTTCTAGGTCCAGTTAGCTTCTAGGTCCAGTTAGCGTAGAGTCAGCTTCAACTCTATGAAACTTAACAACTACTTTGACTTTGAGCATGACAGTTCATTGTTGACTTTGGAAATAGCTTGTAAAAACAATCTTTACTCAAGGTCCACTTTCTAGCTTTTTCTGGGACTTTAAACCACATCACACAGTCTTCATCAGGGGATTTGAGTTTGCTCAGTTGTCATGGAGATAGCTCAGGTGTCATCACATCACACCTGAACAAGAAAGTTGAAATCTCTGGAAAAAGCTAGTAAGAGGACCTTGTGTTGAGACACTTTCTACTGTGTGTTGCTGAAGCTGAACGGTGAAATATACAGTTGAGTTATTGTTCATACAGAGGAGGAGGAGGAGGCCTCAGAGCGTAGGAGGAAGCTGTCCTGCTGGTCTCCACCACCTGATCACATACACACAAACACACACACACACACACACACACACACACACACACAGGAAATGCAAACATTTCTGATTAGTTTAAATTTGTTGTAACTGTTCAGTTATATTTTCTGTAAATGTTATCTCCCTGCATGATGGACTAAGTGCTGTTTCAACTTCGGTGAGAAAGACAAAAGTCTCTTTATTATATTGAATTTAAATCTAACTTTAGTTACTTTGCAGATGCAGATTAATAATGCAAAATATAATCAGAAAGAAATTATGATTTATTATTATACTACAGAATATAAAGTCATTAAAATGAGCTCCAACTTCACCGCTTTTACTTTTAGCACCATAATATATTTTGATGCTAATACTTTTGTTTATGTAAACGTGTAACAGTACAGAGTATTTCTACACTGTAGTATTGTAGTACTTCTTCCACCACTGAGTAAGTGAATGTTTTAAAAACCTTCAGACAAACAGACAGAATAGCAGTATAACAGATTACAGCAGTATAACAGATTACAGCAGTATTACAGACTGCAGCAGCAGTGTTGCAGCTCGAGTATTACAGATTGCAGCAGCAGCAGTATTACAGATTGCAGCAGTATTACAGATTACAGCAGCAGTGTTGCAGATTGCAGCAGCAGCAGTGTTGCAGATTGCAGCAGCAGCAGTGTTGCAGCAGCAGCAGTGTTGCAGCAGCAGTGTTGCAGATTGCAGCAGCAGTGTTACAGATAGCAGCAGCAGCAGTGTTGCAGATTGCAGCAGCAGTGTTGCAGCAGCAGTATTGCAGATTGCAGCAGCAGTGTTGCAGCAGCAGTGTTGCAGCAGCAGTGTTGCAGCAGCAGCAGTGTTGCAGCAGCAGCAGTGTTGCAGCAGCAGCATTGTTGCAGCAGCAGTATTGCAGATTGCAGCAGCAGTGTTGCAGCAGCAGTGTTGCAGCAGCAGTGTTGCAGCAGCAGTGTTGCAGATTGCAGCAGTAGTGTTGCAGCAGCAGTATTGCAGATTGCAGCAGCAGTGTTGCAGCAGCAGTGTTGCAGCAGCAGTATTGCAGATTGCAGCAGCAGTGTTGCAGCAGCAGTGTTGCAGCAGCAGTGTTGCAGATTGCAGCAGCAGTGTTGCAGATTGCAGCAGCAGTAGTGTTGCAGCAGTGTTGCAGCAGCAGTATTGCAGATTGCAGCAGCAGTGTTGCAGCAGCAGTGTTGCAGCAGCAGTGTTGCAGCAGCAGTGTTGCAGATTGCAGCAGCAGTGTTGCAGATTGCAGCAGCAGCAGTGTTGCAGATTGCAGCAGCAGTGTTGCAGATTGCAGCAGCAGTGTTGCAGATTGCAGCAGCAGTAGTGTTGCAGCAGTGTTGCAGCAGCAGTGTTGCAGATTGCAGCAGCAGTGTTGCAGCAGCAGCAGTGTTGCAGCAGCAGCAGTGTTGCAGCAGCAGTATTGCAGCAGCATTGTTGCAGCAGCAGTGTTGCAGCAGCAGTGTTGCAGCAGCAGTATTGCAGATTGCAGCAGCATTGTTGCAGCAGCAGTGTTGCAGCAGCAGTGTTGCAGATTGCAGCAGCAGTGTTGCAGCAGCAGTGTTGCAGCAGCAGTGTTGCAGCAGCAGTATTGCAGATTGCAGCAGCATTGTTGCAGCAGCAGTGTTGCAGCAGCAGTGTTGCAGATTGCAGCAGCAGTAGTGTTGCAGCAGTGTTGCAGCAGCAGTATTGCAGATTGCAGCAGCAGTGTTGCAGCAGCAGTGTTGCAGCAGCAGTGTTGCAGATTGCAGCAGCAGTGTTGCAGATTGCAGCAGCAGTAGTGTTGCAGCAGTGTTGCAGCAGTAGTGTTGCAGATTGCAGCAGCAGTGTTGCAGCAGCAGTGTTGCAGCAGCAGTGTTGCAGATTGCAGCAGCAGTGTTGCAGATTGCAGCAGCAGTGTTGCAGATTGCAGCAGCAGCAGTGTTGCAGATTGCAGCAGCAGTGTTGCAGATTGCAGCAGCAGTAGTGTTGCAGCAGTGTTGCAGCAGCAGTGTTGCAGATTGCAGCAGCAGTGTTGCAGCAGCAGCAGTGTTGCAGCAGCAGCAGTGTTGCAGCAGCAGTATTGCAGCAGCATTGTTGCAGCAGCAGTGTTGCAGCAGCAGTGTTGCAGATTGCAGCAGCATTGCAGATTGCAGCAGCATTGTTGCAGCAGCAGTGTTGCAGCAGCAGTGTTGCAGATTGCAGCAGCAGTGTTGCAGCAGCAGTGTTGCAGCAGCAGTGTTGCAGCAGCAGTATTGCAGATTGCAGCAGCATTGTTGCAGCAGCATTGTTGCAGCAGCAGTGTTGCAGATTGCAGCAGCAGTAGTGTTGCAGCAGTGTTGCAGCAGCAGTATTGCAGATTGCAGCAGCAGTGTTGCAGCAGCAGTGTTGCAGATTGCAGCAGCAGTGTTGCAGATTGCAGCAGCAGTAGTGTTGCAGCAGTGTTGCAGCAGCAGTGTTGCAGATTGCAGCAGCAGTGTTGCAGCAGCAGTGTTGCAGCAGCAGCAGTGTTGCAGCAGCAGCAGTGTTGCAGCAGCAGCATTGTTGCAGCAGCAGTATTGCAGATTGCAGCAGCAGTGTTGCAGCAGCAGTGTTGCAGATTGCAGCAGTAGTGTTGCAGCAGCAGTATTGCAGATTGCAGCAGCAGTGTTGCAGCAGCAGTAGTGTTGCAGCAGCAGTGTTGCAGCAGCAGCAGTGTTGCAGCAGCAGCAGTGTTGCAGATTGCAGCAGCATTGTTGCAGCAGCAGTATTGCAGATTGCAGCAGCAGTGTTGCAGCAGCAGTGTTGCAGCAGCAGTGTTGCAGCAGCAGTGTTGCAGATTGCAGCAGCAGTAGTGTTGCAGCAGTGTTGCAGCAGCAGTATTGCAGATTGCAGCAGCAGTGTTGCAGCAGCAGTGTTGCAGCAGCAGTGTTGCAGATTGCAGCAGCAGTGTTGCGGATTGCAGCAGCAGTGTTGCAGCAGCAGTGTTGCAGCAGTGTTGCAGCAGCAGCAGTGTTGCAGCAGCAGCAGTGTTGCAGCAGCAGCAGTGTTGCAGCAGCAGCAGTGTTGCAGATTGCAGCAGCATCGTTGCAGCAGCAGTATTGCAGATTGCAGCGTGTTGCAGCAGCAGTGTTGCAGCAGCAGCAGCAGTGTTGCAGCAGCAGCAGTGTTGCAGCAGCAGTAGTGTTGCAGCAGCAGCAGTGTTGCAGCAGCAGTGTTGCAGATTGCAGCAGCAGTGTTGCAGCAGCAGTGTTGCAGATTGCAGCAGCAGTATTGCAGAGCAGCAGCAGCAGTGTTGCAGCAGCAGTGTTGCAGATTGCAGCAGCAGCAGCAGTGTTGCAGCAGTGTTGCAGCAGCAGCAGCAGTGTTGCAGCAGCATGTTGCAGATTGCAGCAGCAGTGTTGCAGCAGCAGCAGTAGTGTTGCAGTGTTGCAGCAGCAGTATTGCAGATTGCAGCAGCAGTGTTGCAGCAGCAGTGTTGCAGCAGCAGTGTTGCAGATTACAGCAGCAGTGTTGCAGATTGCAGCAGCAGTGTTGCAGATTGCAGCAGCAGTGTTGCAGATTGCAGCAGCAGCAGTGTTGCAGATTGCAGCAGCAGTGTTGCAGCAGCAGCAGTGTTGCAGCAGCAGTGTTGCAGTAGCGTTGCAGCAGTGTTGCAGCAGCAGCAGTGTTGCAGCAGCAGTATTGCAGATTGCAGCAGCAGTGTTGCAGCAGCAGTGTTGCAGATTGCAGCAGCAGTGTTGCAGCAGCAGTGTTGCAGATTGCAGCAGCAGTGTTGCAGCAGCAGTGTTGCAGATTGCAGCAGCAGTGTTGCAGCAGCAGTGTTACAGTGTGAGTAGTAAAGAGTATTTTACCTCATGCGGTGGCAGTAGCTGAGCGTGGTGCTTCACATGGAGAGAGAGTAGAGGATGTTAGAACTCATTCATTTAAATTAGTTCTGTCAGTAACACACACACACACACACACACACACCTACCTGTTACCTAATTTTCTATTGTGTTAATCAATCACCAGTCGACTAAATCAGCTAATCAAGTAAACCATCAATCAACTAAACAATGAATTGGTTTACTGGGCAGCCGCTTAATTGCCTGATGAGTCAATTCAATGAATGTTGATTAAGACTGATAGGCAGTTATCTATTAACTGTTCTGTAGATTAATAGAGTCATTTATTGATCGGTGAATTCATTAACCACCTAATATACTGTTCATAATAACTAAAGAGTCTACTGATTACTTCACTCATCAGTTAACTAATTAGACTATAATTTAATTGTACGAGTGACCCGCCTGTCGACTAATGAGGCTAAATATATAAATAAAACACTAAGAGAAGATAAACTACAGATGAACTGACTGAATAACTTCGTTGGGAACAGGTTTAAAGGGTGGTCGTCATAGCAACACACTGAACCTACTGAGACCGATCTAACCCCGAGGCTTACCGGGAGCACAGTGACATCATCGCCATCATCAGCGGCGTCCTGATCAGCAGGGTCACAGGCAGGTTTAACACATTAATGTTTGTTACGTCACCGTTTTTACCGTCTACTGGCTCATCAGTAGACAAGACAAATCGATCAAAAGCTGAGGGAACTAATTAACTACTGCTGCTAATTAACGGGGGCGTTGCTATGGTGATTTACAAAAAAAAAGGTTACTAACTGATTTGAACGAGTGACGATCTGTTGGATCTGCGTTGGATGAGGTCATAACTTGTCAAAATGTAGTTACACCTCCATCAAAAAGGTGAGCAGGGAACACATTTAAAACTCGGCAGCATTTTTTTAATAAATATAAAAAGTCATTAATGACAGGTAAAGTGATCATTTCTAAAACTAAACAATCGGGTTTGTAGCATTTTGGACTCATCTGGAGGCAGATTTCGTCACATTTAGACAAGTTATGATGCTATAAAACAGATGATCGCCGGAGGAAGCTCCAGAGAAGAATAACGATGTCGTTTGTTTCAGCTGTTTAGTCGGAAACACACTCAGCTGACGGTCTGGAGGCGGTAAACTCACCCCGTCTCTGACGATGTTGTTGGCGTTGCCCCGGGCAACAGACGGAGGCTGCGCTCTGGGAGGCGGTCCTCTGCTGGGATTGGCCGAAGCTGCGCCGTCAGCCCTGAAGACAGGAAGTGAGTGGAGTCAAAAGTCTGGCGTGACTGCGCTCATTTTGAGCCACAGGTAAATCAGAGAGGACGGAGACACCAGGTTAGAAGATGAACATCGTGACTGTTTACATCCAGATGAAGTCAGTAGCGTCTTAGCTAGCTGCTACTCTTCATGCTACACATTAACTCACAAACTATCGCTCTCGCAGACAGACGGCCCAAACAGAAAGTCCAGGTAAGTGTTTATGTAGAAATGGGGGACGACGCCGTCAGGATTCGCCACCAGGATTCCCCCAGATATTAGATTATAGAAATGTAGATTTAGACAGATTGGTGGATAAACAGTAAAAGCGTTTTACAGGCTGCAGGTGATTACAGGTATCACTTCCAATTAAAATGTACAAATCCAGTGTTGCTTCAGTTTTTAAATCTCGCACAAAGACGAGAAACCAGAGAAACAGAAACAGAGACTCAACTTCTTTATCTTTGAAGGAGCAGACAGCTTTCCGTGTTTTAGCTCATTAACTATAAATCCTGTTGACCTTCCGCTCTCGGTGTCTGTTTTCCAAATCAAAAACCACCTTAGATCGATTCCAATCTAGCTTTTAGATTTTCTTTCTTGCAGGCAGCCTTAGTCGTCAGAGCGTCCTTGAACGCAGCGCAGAGGACGGAGCTGCTGTCTGTCAGTCTGAACTGATTATTAATAGAAATACCAGCTGAGTCGTCCTCCGCTCTCAGCTGTACAGTACGAGTACCTCAGCTTCGTACTTTGTACAGTACTTCAGTAAATGTACTTAGTTACTTTCCACCGCTGCACAGCGCACGCGTCATACAGACAGAAGTCAGTCCGGGAGCGAATGTGATAAACTTGCTGCTTCGACGGTGGTTTAACCTCTGACCTCTGACATATACATAGAAAACAACGGTTTGTCATACGCTGCTGGTAATAATCAATGTAACATGCTGAACTTTGAGAATGTAGTTTTGCGTTCAGATATTCGTTTGGTGTTGAAAACAACTCACAGTGCTGCACCTTCACTGAAAAGCTTTTGGGCGTGTCGCTCTGCCTTTTCATTTGAGGCCATCAGGTAACAGAAGCACGAGCTCCCCGATACTTTGAAAACATGTAGGTTTTAATATCGTTTCCCCTGACGTAAGAAAAAAAGGGGTTTTAAGAAACCGTGTCTGAATTTAATGAGACACCCTGAGTACATATTCTGCCCTGTGTCTGTGACTGTACATCGTTTAATGACTGTTTAGTACTTGTATACGTGAACTTGTATAAAGTGCATTAGCTGTATTAGTGTTGTGAGCTTGTAGCATCTCTTCTGCTTATATAAAGATTCATGTTTTTTGTACATTTTGTTTAATAAACTAAATTAAACTAATCTGGTGAGCCCTTTCTCACTCTTAGCTGCTTTACTTCCACCTCACAGCTTCCTGTGTGCGTTACAGATGTGTGTGTGTGTGTGTGTGTGTGTGTGTGTGTGTGTGTGTGTGTGTGTGTGTGTGTGTGTGTGCAGATTCAGACTCACTGGTATCCCTGCGACCGCTTCCTGCGGCTCAGCCCGAGTCGTCGCAGCAGCTCGTTCCTGCGCAGGAAAACAAACGCACCCAGAGCGAGCAGAGGAAGAACGAGGAAGAAGAAGACCAGCAGGCCGTCTCGGAGAGACGTGTCCTTATCTGAGCGGGACGGACAGACGATGTTCATATTAACAGTCAGTATTACAACTAATGTCTGCTGGACTGGGTTACCCAAAACGTGAATTAACTACAATCCACATGTAGCGCTTTTAATGTGAAACACCTGTGCAGGAAGTGCTGACAGCGATCAAAAATACAGCAAAGTCTGGAAATAATTAGAGAGCGATGAATCAGTGCAAACAGGCAAACATGGAGGACGTGTTGAGTTCGTATCAGCAGCAAATTAAATCAGAAAACAGAGAAATAATCAAATGCACTTTTCCAGAAACTACAAAAGAAAACGTTCGTGTGTTCGATGCTGAAAATCCGCAGCTGAAACATTTAAAATAGCCGAAGTAGTGAAAAAGTTAAAGAACGTTTCAGCTGAAGTGAAAGTGTTGAAAGGAGTTGAAGGTTAATTATTTAGAGAAATATTTAGCTGGAAGTATCAGCTGAAGTGAAAGGAATTAGCGTAAAGTGTATAAACTGAAAGACGATGTCAGCTGAAGTGTCGAGAGCAGCTGGAGTAAAGTTGTGCATGAACAGTGGAAGTAGAACAATACGTTAGCATTAATACGTTAGCATTCATACGTTAGCATTCATACGTTAGCATTCATACGTTAGCATTAATCAGGTGTAAAGGTGAAGGTACCGTTCCACGTGGGTCCGCTGTCCACGCTGCCACCGTAACCTTTGACCTCACAGAAAGGTGCAGCCCAGCCGTCGTCACAGTGACAGTTCTTGTTACTGTTGCACACCTGACAGACAGGTAGACAGACAGGTTAGTGTGTGATGAACCAATACACCTGACAGACAGGTGGACAGACAGACAGGTAGACAGACAGAAAGACAGGTGGACAGACAGACAGACAGACAGGTGGACAGACAGACAGACAGACAGGCAGGTAGACAGACAGACAGACAGACAGGTGGACAGACAGACAGACAGACAGACAGGCAGGTAGACAGACAGACAGACAGACAGGTGGACAGACAGACAGACAGACAGAAAGACAGGTGGACAGACAGACAGGTAGACAGACAGAAAGACAGGTGGACAGACAGACAGAAAGACAGGTGGACAGACAGACAGACAGACAGGTAGACAGACAGAAAGACAGGTGGACAGACAGACAGACAGACAGGTGGACAGACAGACAGACAGACAGACAGACAGACAGACAGGCAGGTAGACAGACAGACAGACAGGTGGACAGACAGACAGACAGACAGACAGGCAGACAGGCAGACAGGTGGACGTGTCTCACCCCGTGTCCGTGACATTTCTTCTCCACGTCACAGTCGTAGTTCAGGATGTCAGCGCTGCGACACTCAAAGTTCATACAGACCTGAAAACCACAGAAGAAGAAACAAGCATCAACATCTACTCCCCCCTTCGTTTCCTCTCCTCCTCCTCCTCCTCCTCCTCCTCCTCCCTCCTCCCCTCCTCCCTTCCTCCCCTCCTCCCCTCCCCCTCTCTCCTCCTCCCCCCTTTGTTTCCTCCCCTTCCTCCTCCTCCCCCCCCCCTCACCTTGTTGTCTCCACACTTGGTCCCTTCGTTCACCATGCCTGGATCGGGGACGTCTGATCCCAACATGAAGTCGACTCCGTAACATTTGGCTCCTGCGATCGGCGTGCTGATGATCGACGGTTCGATGCCGAACACCGTCACCATCTGAACGTTAGAGCACTGCAGCTTCCCGCACTGAGCGTTTCTATGGAGACGGAGAGAAGCATCGCCCAGTCGGCGTCATGTGATCGAGAAACGACCGCTCACATCTCCGGAAACGTCCAAATAAACTGACCTCAGTCCAGCCCCAGGATGAAAGTGATAACACCTTCACCTCCACCGCAGGGTGGAGCGAAATGCATTCTGGGACACGTATGCGGCCGTTCGGACTGAACAGCAGTTTGTGACCTCACTAATGACGCTGTGTGTGTGTGTGTGTGTGTGCGTTACCTGCTCTCACACTTCTTGTAGCCGTAGTTGTGGTAACCGCAGTTACCGAAGCGATCTCCTTTACTGTTGACGTCTTTAAAGCAGATTTCAGGAGCCGCCTTCGCCTCTGAGGAAGAGGAGGAGGAGGAGAGGGGAAGAAAAGAGAGGAAGACGTGCTTTTTAACAGTCGTGATACTGAGAGAGACGCCGCGCACACACACTTCTCTGAACAGCTGAAACTACAGATTAACTGTTAAAATAACACAATCGCGATATTAAAAAACATCATCAAATGTCAACAAAAAAGACTTTTTTTGTCTCGTTTATCATTTGTTCATTTCATTTCAGTTCTTAGTAACTCCTGTGAGCATCCTATGCTTCTCCTGCCTTTAACTTGGGATGTTTCTCTTGATGGGGAGATCAGAAGTCCTGTATGTGGTTTAGGCCACGTGAGCAGAAAGACTGGGACTCGGTCACAGTTAAGGTTCTTTGTGCTGTAAGCAGATTATACTACGTGGCGTCAGGAGTGTTCGGGGGCACTGACGGGGTTAGTGTCCCGAGTGCATTATTAGATCATTTCCACGACAAGCTGCTTTTCTTATAAACAGTAAATAACAGAGACGGCCCAGGAGTGTTTCAGTCGTAGAGAAGCTTTCAGTCGTAGTCGTCTGGACGCTGTTTTCAGAATCAAGACGTTTCGGCTCCCATCCGGAAGTCATTCTCAGTTGTGAAAATGGTCTGAGAACTCAGAAATTTAAGCTACTCTGTGTTGCTTAAGCCCCGCCCTCAGGAAGGAGTCTACCTGAGTGTCTGCTGTTTACCTGCCTAGTTTCACCTGAAACTGACCTAATTGTTTCCAAGATGGCCCAGTAATCAGTAATCAGGCCTGTTGTTTTCTGGCTGCACCTCCCTCATCACTGTTAAGTACCTGATTAGCATGTGATTGGCTTGACCACGGTGTTAATACACTGTGGTAAACGGTTGGCAAGTTGAATCTCAGACCACCATTTCTGTTCAAAGAGGGGTTTTCTTTTTTCACAAAAGAAAACTGAGGAAAACTGCAAAGAACGGTACACAGGTGAGACCAAACAGCCACTTCACAAAAGACTTTATCAGCACAGACGACACGCTAACTCGGGATTGCAGAGCGCCGTGCGTTTGCGTCTAAAAGCTACAAACCGCACATTTGAAGACAGCGAGGTGAAGAGTCTCAGTAGAGAGAAGAGTTGGTTTGAAAGAGGAGTCAAAGAAGCCATTTTTGTGAAAAAAGAAAACCCCTCTTTGAACAGAAATGGTGGTCTGAGATTCAACCTGCCAACCGTTTACCACAGTGTATTAACACCGTGGTCAAGCCAATCACATGCTAATCAGGTACTTAACAGTGATGAGGGAGGTGCAGCCAGAAAACAATAGGCCTGATTACTGATTACTGGGCCATCATGGAAACAATTAGGTCAGTTTCAGGTGAAACTAGCTAATCAACAGATACTCAGGTAGACTCCTCCCTGAGGGCGGGGCTTAAGCAACACAGAGTAGCTTAAATTTCTGAGTTCTCAGACCATTTTCACAATTGAGAATGACTTCCGGATGGGAGCCGAAACGTCTTGATTCTGAAAACAGCGTCCAGACGACTACGACTGAAACCTTTTCTACAATCGTAAATAACAGACATCTTCATCAGTCAGACTCATGAAGAACCTACTGGATCCGAAGATGGCCTGACACTGTCCGTCGTAGTGCCGACACTTCCCGTTGTAACAGTAGGCCTGCTGGTTCCTGCAGGGCTGCCCGTTCTGAAACACACAAAGAAGAGTTCAATGGCGCCCTCCTGCGAGAACGTCTGTATGACACGATGTGAATCTGTAGCGCCCCTCCCCCCTGAGGCGGGGGGTCTCACCTGGACGAAGACGTCGCTCTGACAGAGGGACGAGGAGCCGTTACAGTACTCAGGTAGATCGCACTCATCTGTACTGGAGCGACACACTGTTCCACCTGGCATGTACTAAACACACACACACACGCACACGCAGAGGTTACCTGGAGTTCAGACGGACTAACACTGCGTCGCGAGACACTTTAATGCGACGGTTTAACTGACTCAGTTTTAAAAATGTCGACGTTTCACTGCAAAGTCAGCTGATTCACACGCAAAGGGAATCCCTGCAGGTGAAAACCGACAAACGGCGTTGACCGACAGCGAGCCGTCGTGACGGCGCTGAGCTCTGAGTGGACGGAGAGCCGCTGACACAGCCGTTTTTAGCTGAGGCGGCGTTTGGGTCAAAGGTCGTGTCGGCCGGTTGTGTTTACCTGACAGTTGGAGCAGCACTCTCCGTAGGCACACTGAGCTCCAGGCTTCAGTTTACAGGTGTGATACTCACAGCAGGGGTCCTCCTCACATTCCTGTAACACACACACACAGATGGTTTTTATGTGTTTCTGAGCCCCCAACACTGGCCTTCCAGGACGTTAGCAGCAGAACAACAACAACAACAGGAAGTTAGTTATTGACGTCTGGCTTATTTCCCTCCGACGCGGCCGGCAGGCGGAGCTGCAGCAGCACTCTCCTGTTCAGAGTCGTAACTCATAACACACGGACATGTTTTTAGATTCAGTCACTTACACTTTCAGAGGATATTATTATTATTTCTACACCGGCTTAGAAATCACAGAAAGTAGACGCTCCTCCTAGCTGCAGAACCTGCCTGAGAATCCTGCTGTTTCTAAGTTTCCTTCAGTCTCACAGTGATCCAGAGACAGCTGTCTGTCCGTCCACGGGTCCACTGCAGACAGGAGCTGCTGACTGCTGGTTCGGCTGCTCTCACGGGACAGTCTGACTAAACGTGAACAGGTACAGGCTGAAAAGTTACAGCTAACTCACTGACTCCATGGCAATGTTATACTTCCTGTTTGCATCCCCCAAAGCATCATGGGAACTGCCACAGTGTCAATAACTGTTTATCCACCTGGTGTACGAGACCGTTAAAGGGACAAGTCCGCACCTTCTGTGAGCCGCAGTCGCACTCCTCGCCCACGTCCACCAGTCTGTTTCCACAGTAGGGGGCGCTGTAGGCCTCGTCAGGCCGGGGCACGTTCAGGAGGCACGACCCCCCCGTCAGCAGGATCATCTTCTCAAAGTCATCGGCACTGCAGCTGCTGAAGTTTCTGGATCCTCTGCAGGAGGAGGAGGAGGATGGGAGGAGAGGGGGAGAGGAGGAGGGGAGGAGGAGAGGGGGAGGAGGGGGAGGAGGAGGAGGAGCAGGAAGAGGGGGGAGGAGGAGGAGGAGGAGGAGGAGGAGGAGGAGGAGGAGGAGGAGGGAG
>NC_058046.1:1278627-1301127 GCF_020085105.1 Siniperca chuatsi
ACACACACACACACACACTCTGTCAGGTGGAAATAAAGACGAGCTCTTCCTCTTCCTCGACATTTTGAGAACACCTGTGGATTTCAGCTGTTCTGCAGGTGTTCCTGTTCGCTGCCGGCCTGCCAGGCCGAGTTCCTGCACGCACCCAATCATCAGCGGCGGCCCGCAGCCTCACACAGGTAAGCAAACCACCCGCCGTGTGCAGGCGAACAGGAAGCTAGTTAAGAGGTCGCCGAGAAGGTAAAGCAACAAGATGTTCAGGGAGCGTTCAAGTCTCACCTCGCTGCTTAGAGACGACACAGCTGACTACAACAATACTACTGCACCTGTGTGCGTGTGTGCACCTGTGCGTGCACCTGTGTGTGCGTGCACCTGTGCGTGCGTGCACCTGTGCGTGTGTGTGCACCTGTGCGTGCACCTGTGCGTGCACCTGTGCGTGTGTGTGCACCTGTGCGTGCACCTGTGCGTGTGTGCACCTGTGTGTGCACCTGTGCGTGTGTGTGCACCTGTGTGTGCACCTGTGCGTGTGTGTGCACCTGTGCGTGCACCTGTGCGTGTGTGCACCTGTGCGTGCACCTGTGCGTGCGTGCACCTGTGCGTGTGTGTGCACCTGTGCGTGCACCTGTGCGTGCACCTGTGCGTGTGTGTGCACCTGTGCGTGCACCTGTGCGTGTGTGCACCTGTGTGTGCACCTGTGTGTGCACCTGTGCGTGTGTGTGCACCTGTGTGTGCACCTGTGCGTGTGTGTGCACCTGTGCGTGCACCTGTGCGTGTGTGTGCACCTGTGCGTGCACCTGTGCGTGCACCTGTGCGTGTGTGCACCTGTGTGTGCACCTGTGTGTGCACCTGTGCGTGTGTGTGCACCTGTGCGTGTGCGTGCACCTATGCGTGTGTGTTACTCACGCTGTCTACGAAGTTGGCCAGGTGAACCATCTCCTCCCTCACCGCCGTCTCGTTCCTGTTCATATAATTAAACTGAAGAAAGAAACAAAGAAAATCTTTAAACATCGAACACGCCGTCGCGTATTTAAAGGAACATTCCAACATTTTGTGAAATCTCGGGCGCGTTTCGTCTCCGAGCGTCCGGCGCGGAGCTAGCTCCTGGACGTGTTTAGCCTTTAGCACAAAGCAGGAGGAAACTGTTAGCCTAGCTCCTTTAAAAGAGAAGAAGCACTTGCTAGTATTTTAATGTATGCTAACAACAGGACAGTAACCAGCAGCGGCTGTGTAGCGTTAGCTCAGCCTCCACACTGTTTACTTACTACAGCAAGAACTTATCAAGCTGTTAGTTACTGTTAGCCAGCTAGCTAAAGATTAGCATACGGACGTAACTCCTCTGCGTCGAAACTTGCTAGCTACCTAGCAAAATGCTAAATTAAGCAGCCACTGACTCAGCAGTATTAGCTCGTGCTGTGGCATTTAGCAATTCATTAAATGCAGCAGGCAGTTAGCCTAGCTCCATCAAAGGAGGAACATCCACCGAGACAGCGAGCGATGTTGGACTGTTCCTTTAACAATGCATCAGCAGCCGTAGTGTGTGTGTGTGTGTGTGTGTGTGTGTGTGTGTGTGTGTGTGTGTGTGTGTGTGTGTGTGTACCCCTGTCGTAGTCGACCACCAGCAGCAGCTCCACGTAGTGCGTCTGATGGAGAACAGCTCGCTTCATCTGCAACACAAACAGCTGAGCTCACTGAACCTTGAAGTGTGTGTGTGTTCAGTGTGTGTGTGTTCAGTGTGTGTTCAGTGTGTGTGTGTGTGTGTGCGTGTGTTCAGTGTGTGTGTGTTCAGTGTGTGTTCAGTGTGTGTTCAGTGTGTGTGTGTGTGCGTGTGTTCAGTGTGTGTGTGTGTGTGCGTGTGTTCAGTGTGTGTGTGTGTGTGTGTGTGTTTAGTGTGTGTTCAGTGTGTGTGTTCAGTGTGTGTGTGTGTGTGTGTTCAGTGTGTGTGTTCAGTGTGTGTGTGTGTGTGTGTTCAGTGTGTGTGTGTGTGCGTGTGTTCAGTGTGTGTGTGTGTGTGTGTTCAGTGTGTGTGTGTGTTCAGTGTGTGTGTTCAGTGTGTTCTGTGTGTGTGTTCTGTGTGTGTGTGTGTGTGTGTGTGTGTGTGTTCAGTGTGTGTGTGTGTGTGTGTGTTCAGTGTGTGTGTGTGTGTGTGTGTGTTCAGTGTGTTCTGTGTGTGTGTTCTGTGTGTGTGTGTGTGTGTGTGTGTTCAGTGTGTGTGTGTGTGTGTGTGTGTTCTGTGTGTGTGTGTGTGTGTTCTGTGTGTGTGTTCTGTGTGTGTGTGTGTGTGTTCTGTGTGTGTGTGTGTGTGTGTGTGTGTGTGTGAGCCCACCCTGCTGTGCTGTCTGTGGTGGATTTCCTCTGTTTTGTACTGAGCGTGCTCCGTGGCGTTGTTGTGGTCCCGCTCATCACGGTGCGGCGTTCCACATCCCCGGGGCTGTGATGTCACATCCTGCAGGCGGTACACCAGGTGCTGGTCGGGGGCGGAGTCTAACGGCTCGATGCCGTAACTGTCGCCGGTGAGATGCAACACTCCTCTAAAGGAAAGACAGGAAAAAGATTTAATATCGTTTTTGTTTTTGACGTCAGAGTGAGACGTCACGTCTTCGTCCACATTAACCATCACAGGTCACATGGTTTCTGCGTCCGGCTCAGCACAGCGGAGGCGACTTTAGTTTCAACGGACGCTAACTGGCTCCTCTCCCAGGTCTCCAGGAGGGCGCCGCCATGTTTAACGTGCCGCCACCGCGACCCGGCGCCGGATAAGAGGCAGATGATGGACGGACGGTTCCCATGGTAACGTCCAGTTAACCCGAGTAGAAAAAGAGCAACGAAAACATGTGTTGTGACCTTTTCAGAAGAACTGATGTGTCGGTGGTGGCACACGTGTGTGTGCGTGCGTGCGTGTGCGTGTGTGTGCGTGCGTGTGCGTGCGTGCGTGCGTGTGCGTGTGTGTGCGTGTTCGAGCTGTACAATGATACATAAAGTCAAACTATTAATTAAGCATGAGTGTGTGTGTGTGTGTGACGTCCGCCATAGTAATTACTGAGAAATCACACAGATTGAAACAGCGGGGTGACATCACACACACACACACACACACACACACACACACACACACTCAGCCATCTGTGAGGTGAATACACACACTACACACACACACACACTCACACACAGCCATCTGTGAGGTGAATATAAATAGGAAACTAATTTTGTCCTTGAGAGAGGAGAGTGTGTATAAAGTGTGTGTGTGTGTGTGTGTGTGTGTGTGTGTGTGTGTGTGTGTGTGTGTGTGACACGGTGAACCGTCGTGTTTTCGCTGACAGACAAAAAAAACTCCATGAGGCAGAGAAATAATGTGAACTATTAATAAAGTTTAAAACAGCGACAGTAATAATATAACACGCTGTAGACGTCAGACCCGCCCCCCTCCGCTTCCCGGGCACCATCGGCTCCGTCACCACGGGCGCCCAGCGGAGGATCTACTTCCTGCCAAAGACAGTGACGGTGCGCTTCTACACCGCCATCACCACGGAGCCCGTCCTCACCTCCTGCGTCTCCACCTGGCGTCCTTCGCTCTGCGGAGAAGGTGAATCTACCTGAGGCGAGCAGGAAAGATGGGGGCTGACCCCTCCCACCCTGGACCCAAACTGGTCCGGACTCCCCCCTCTCCTCCTGCAGCCGGCCCGCTGACGTGGACTACACGGATACCGTCGACATGTTGCACATCGCACGCGCTGTAATGTAAATAACGCGTCGTCATACTGCACTTTATTATGACTTTCTTTAATATCTTATTGTCAGTTTTCTGTTTATGATTCTGGACCCGCAGGACTTTATGTTTCTTTATATTTCTACGATGTGTTCCAGCGTAGAAAAGGTTTCAGTCGCAGTCGTCTGGACGCTGTTTTCAGAATCAAGACGTTTCGGCTCCCATCCGGAAGTCATTCTCAATTATGAAAAATGGGACGGGAACTAGAAATAAAAAAGTTAAAAGAGCCAAAAAACAAAACAAAAGTGTAACAGAACCAAGAAGGAACGGTGTCTCCATCCCTTATGTATCTGGACTGTCTGAAAAACTACAAAGGATCTTTAGACAGCACGATGTTCCTGTCTTCTTTAAACCAGGCAACACTTTAAGACAGAAACTCGTTCACCCTAAGGACAAGTTACCCACACAGAAACAGAGCGATGTAGTTTACTCCATTCAGTGCAGTGAGGAAAACTGCAAAGAACGGTACACAGGTGAGACCAAACAGCCACTTCACAAAAGACTTTATCAGCACAGACGACACGCTAACTCAGGATTGCAGAGCGCCGTGCGTTTGCATCTAAAAGCTACAAACCGCACATTTGAAGACAGCGAGGTGAAGATTCTCAGTAGAGAGAAGAGTTGGTTTGAAAGAGGAGTCAAAGAAGCCATTTTTGTGAAAAAAGAAAACCCCTCTTTGAACAGAAATGGTGGTCTGAGATTCAACTTGCCAACCGTTTACCACAGTGTATTAACACCGTGGTCAAGCCAATCACATGCTAATCAGGTACTTAACAGTGATGAGGGAGGTGCAGCCAGAAAACAATAGGCCTGATTACTGATTACTGGGCCATCTTGGAAACTATTAGGTCAGTTTCAGGTGAAACCAGCTAATCAACAGATACTCAGGTAGACTCCTCCCTGAGGGCGGGGCTTAAGCAACACAGAGTAGCTTAAATTTCTGAGTTCTCAGACCATTTTCACAATTGAGAATGACTTCCGGATGGGAGCCGAAACGTCTTGATTCTGAAAACAGCGTCCAGATGACTACGACTGAAACCTTTTCTACGATGCAACACTCCTGGACGAATGAGGGACGACACCGCCTTACTATGTGTATTCCTCGTGTGCGTAAACCTGCCTTCTGATCCTACATCCGCATGTCCGTGTACTATATGGCCAAAAGTATGTAGACAGTTGATATTTTCTACAACAGTCTGTTTGTCTCTTTCCTGTTTGAACACGACACGAAGCTGCTGATCCCCAGAACCTGACCGGTCTGCTCAGAGTCCTGGTCTCAAGCACCTTTGGGGTGAACTGGACTGTGAGCCAGACCTGATCACCGACATCAGTGTGCTTTTACTTGTAAACAAGTGTGTGTGTGTGTGTGTGTGTGTTACCTGAGGCCGTTGCAGATGCTCATAGCAACAGAAGAACCCTCCATGTCCTGAACGAAGCCCTGATAGTGACAGTGGTTCTGCAACACACAACAACACACACAGAGAGACGTTACACGGCGAGGTGGTGTTTGTCCCACAGACGCCAGCAGGGGGCGGACTTCAGCTTCACACCAGTGTGTGCTGTTAGTAGTGACACTGTCACACACACACACACACACACACACACACACACACACACACACACGTCGGGAGGTTTCAAAATTGAGGAAAATAGGTGAAAAGAGAGAAATGTTAAATAACGAGAGGCTGATGTGTGAGACTGTAACAGCCGCCGGTCTTAGTCTACATAGTTGTTAAAACAAGTGATACTACACATAGAGACATCTCGGTCCTTAAATCATTTCTGGAACACACAGTGTTTTTATTTTTGAGTAATGTTTGAATATTGTTTGCTTTTTTCCTCTCGCTGCCTCCTCTACAGCGAGCGAGCGTCGGACTGGACTTACGCCGCCCTCAGAGGCGAGAGATGATGGGAGGAGCTTAACGGAAACCGAGCTGCGTCGAACGTCTGAGCAAACCTGTCCTGTAACCTGCGTTCGTCTGTCAGCAGACGTCAGGAGGCCGCGGCAGGAGTGACAGGAAATAAAGAAGGAGATGAGGTAATCCTTATTGATCCTCAGAGGGCAGATTCAGCTGTCGCAGCAGCACAAAGACAGAAATCAGTCCGGATAAACAGAGAAGAGAAAAATAAACAATTACAATTGGATAAAATGAGAACAGATAGAAAAAGAGAAACTATACAAGAGCAGTTAAACTGAAGATTACAAGGCAAGAGGTCCACATACACACAATATATAACTGCAGACTGTACAGGACTCAGCTGCTCGGCTGTAAACCAGGACCCAGAGGTGCGACCACGTCACACCTGGTTCAGCCTCTTTACATCGGCTCCCTGTTGGTTTCAGGGTCGACTTTAAGATCTTGTTGATGACTTTTAAGGCTCTTCATGGCTCCAGACTGTATCTTAGACCTTGTAGTCCCTTATGAACCTTCACCTTCTGTCTGCTCCTGAGTCCAGGATGGAAACTAAGGGGGACAGAGCTTTGGCCATCAGGGCCCCGAGGCTCTGGAACAACCTGCCCGAAGACATCAGGCTGTCTGAGTCAGAGTCTTCGTTTGAGTCTCGTCTCAAAACACATTTTTATCTGAAAGCAGATCCTGATTTTACCTGAACTGGCTGCTTATTTTATTGCTTTTGTGTATTTTATTTCTTTATATTTCTCTTGTTGTGAAGCACTTTGCACTTTGTTTTGATAAGCGCTCTATAAATAGTTTTATTATTATTATTATTATTATATAATATAATGTAATTATATAACATAATATATAGTACAGCAATACAGCATAATATATAATATAGTATAGTATAATATATAACAAAATATCAGATGTGTTAGGTGTGTGTGAGAGTGTAATTTGAGGACCTGAGTGAGGACAGTCTACAGTGACTCTGTGAGTAATCAGCTGACTGGAAACACACACACACTTCCTGTGTCAGTCCCAGAGGAGCTAATAAAACACTTCCTGTGTGTGTGTGTGTGTGTGTGTGTGTGTGTGTGTGTGTGTGTTCCCTTCCCAGACGAGGTCTCTGTCTTTGTCTCGACTTCATTAATGAAAAACACGAATCCAGCTGATGCGTGTGTCTTTGATTCTAAAGCGATTTAAAGAATCCAAACGTTAAACAACAGATAAGATCCAGAGGGGAAACACTGAGACGCACGCCGGCCGCAAAGAGACGCAGCTGCTGCGTTTGTAGTCGTTTTGCGTCTCTTTCAGTCTGGGGGTCGAGGGGTCGGGGCCCTTTCACATATCCGTCTCCAGGGGCCTCTCTCATAATCTGTCCGTGGCTGTAGGATATTTGTCACAAATAGCAGCTACTTATTGATATTATTTCTTAACAGAATATATTTAAAGTTGTTTATTTGCCGTTCATTCATTACACTGAATAAACAACGTAGCTGTTCGTTATGTACCGTTCATTACTGCCAAGAACCAGAGTCTTAACACATCTGAACTCGTTTTACAAACGTGCCCCCCCTTCTTTAAAACCGTTCAGCTCATCTTAATCTGCGAAGAAAGCAGCAACTAAAGCTGTCAAATAAACGTACAAACTGGGAACATTCAGGTAACGCGAGCACCTGAGTAAATGCACTTAGGGTACAAATATGTTCTCTCAGTTGTCACAGTCACCAAACTCCATTAGAAAGTCAGTGAAGAAGTCGGTTAAGACCGTTTACAGCTCCCGACTGAGACGCTCTGAGGTGGGACGATTGGATGAATGATTTCCCAGAAGCCTCTCATCACTTGGAGCTGTGAGGCTTTAAAGTTTAGATTTCATTCAGAGACGACTGTCAGCTGACTCAGCTGTCACTTTCATTTATTTAACCCGAAATCACAAATCACATATTTCCCTCAGAGGGCTTCACAGTCTGTCTCCTCCGTCCTTAGATCCTTAATGCTGCTGGACTGCGATGAGACGTGCTTCATCGTTCATGCTCCCCTCAGGATGAACTGTAATAACTCTGCTGATCCTCTGACTTTCCATCTAGCGCCACCATCAGGTCGACATGTTAACGTGTCCGACACTTTGGTTTCTGACCAAACACCTGCAGAGCTGCTGGCGCTCCCATCAGCCTCAGCTGCACTCTGTGTTCACTGCTAACCAGCTAATGTTAGCATGCTAACATGCTAAACTAAGATGGTGAACATTATAGCTGCTAAACATCAGCATGTTAGCATTTAGCTCAAAGCGCCGCCGTGTCTCTGTACAGCCTCACAGAGCTGCTAGCACGGCTGCAGACTCTTAACACTGTTTATTTCTTCATATGATTTAGCACCACAGACGTATTTACGTGTCAATAAAGTCGTCTGGATTTGAATTTGAGACGCAGGGAGGAGCTCACGGAGTCCAGAGGCTGCCGGTCATTCACGTCTCACCCAATATCAGATATAAAACAGTGCAGACGGAGAGAGAGAGAAGAGAAGAGTGCGGCAGGTCAACAGGAAATATCAATGCACTTTCTAAACACACACACACACACACACTCAGAGGGAACTCCCATCATGCCTTGCTTCGGTGAAGCTTGACAGGCAGACTGAGCAGCTCGCAGCTGAACAACATGTCGACGTGACGTTTCCTGGCGGCTCGTGACGTCGCAGTCAGGCTGAAATAACGCTCAGGTTGTCTTCTTCTTCTGTTGTCTTTGTTGTTTCCGCTTATTTCTCTTCCTGATCCCGACTTCCTGCTGTAGTTTATAATCTGAAGCTCTGATTGGTCACATCAAAGGTCCTGTCACTTCCTGGCTGCTCAGATCTGCTTTATGATTGGCTCCCTGGAGAAAAGGCAGGGATCAGATGTGTGTGTGTGTGTGTGTGTGTGTGTACCTGTACAGGTGGTCTGGATGTGATCAGTGATCCGTTGTGACTGTAGGAGAACACAGTGAAGTCTGCAGGAAGCAGCAGTCTGTGAACAACAACAACAACAACAACGTGTGAACAGAGGATTCAAAATCTCTTATCTTTATTATCGACAACATGTGAACAACAGCATCAGCGTGTTTTCTGCAGATAAAAACTAAAAGCCTCCATTAAAGTTTCTGCTTCATGACATGCAGACAGTCTGATGATGAGACGGAGCGTTTGCGTTAAAGAGGTGAATCCTGTAACGCAATATTTAACACATGACATCCATTCGTATATTCTCATGTCACATCCCTTCCTTCCTTTTGATTTGTTTTTGTAAAAAAACATCTTTAATTTACTTAAAACTACATAAACGTCAGAGCAGCCGGAATCTGGAAAACTGCACCGAAATTTGAAAGAAAAAAGACTGAACTTGCTCTAAATGTTCTGGTTATAAATTCGTACAAATCCTCAGGGGAGTCTGGTGTCCTGGCCGAGACGCACATCACGTACCGGGACTCTGAATTTAAAAAAGTCTCTTATTAGCTTCAAACATGGACGTACGGCACATTTTCTTTTAGAGAAAGACGGTTTGAAAATGAAGATTTCTTTGAACGGATAGTTTCGGTCGAGATTCATGATGAAAAATATAAACATGTAGAGAGAAAAATCACAACAGAATGCGTTTGATCTGAACTGTGAAGGTGTCAGACGTGAGCGCTGATCACAGAACAGCGACACAACCGATCGGTGACGTCTGCTGAAACTGAGCTTTAGAAGATTTAGTGACTTTTTACTCGAATCAAACATGTCGCTGAGCTTTCTGACTTCACGGGGTCAAAGGTCGAATACTAGAATAGTTCACTGATAAATAACCGACAGCCATTCAGTGAACGGAGTGAACTCCCGTCCAGTGATGCTCAGTGTTGCTTGGACCTCTATAGCGAAGTGTGACAGCTCAGTTTGTCTATACGGACCAGAGCTATCGATACGCTGATTGGCGGCGAGATAGACCGATCGCTTCGTGTACGAGCTTCACTTAAACAGCGAGCAGGACGCCGGTGCTGCGCCGGCAGTGAGAGGGTTAACGACCGGGCTTTTGTTGGGGTGTTTCGGGAGTTTAAGACGCTAACTGTGTAGTCTCAACGTCCCCGCTCGACTCCAGCTGGGGAACCTGCTGCGAGTCGTTTCCCGTCTTCCCTCACTTCCTGTCTGTCCATAAAGGGTCCGATACGACAGAGATGAGGCTCTTTGTTGACACAAACTGACAGATCGTCAGGAATCGTGCGAGGCGAGGCCGCAGTCTGCCTTAACGTCACGTCACCATGACAACAAATCTAAAGTGTTTGGGTTGTTCATTCAAATGATTTACTTGCTGATTCTCATTCGCTGAAACCCAAAAAAACCCCCAAACACCTGTATGGAGCAGGGAGAAACATCGTACTGCGATTATTTTGACAGATGTTACGATATGATTCGCAATGATCATTTTTTGCATCACAATTAATTTTCCTTTCCACTGAAGAATCCTGATGTCGTGACATTTGTTGGCGTCTTCGCCGTCTCTGCAGCTCCTCGGCACGTCATCACAAAGCTGTCTGTCGCATTTTACCGCCATCAAAAAACTGCAGCTTCTGCCGTTCGGACAGTGAGACGTCGATAATATTCCGATTAATTGGTGCAGCTCTAGTTTGGAGTCAGCAAAAGAAATATTTATAATGTTTTAAGACGGTGTCGTCCCTCATTCGTCCAGGAGTCTTCCATCGTGGAAAAGGTTTCAGTCGCAGTCGTCTGGACGCTGTTTTCAGAATCAAGACGTTTCAGCTCCCATCCGGAAGTCATTCTCAATTGTGAAAATGGTCTGAGAACTCAGAAATTTAAGCTACTCTGTGTTGCTTAAGCCCCGCCCTCAGGGAGGAGTCTACCTGAGTGTCTGTTGTTTACCTGCCTAGTTTCACCTGAAACTGACCTAATAGTTTCCAAGATGGCCCAGTAATCAGTAATCAGGCCTATTGTTTTCTGGCTGCACCTCCCTCATCACTGTTAAGTACCTGATTAGCATGTGATTGGCTTGACCACGGTGTTAATACACTGTGGTAAACGGTCGGCAAGTTGAATCTCAGACCACCATTTCTGTTCAAAGAGGGGTTTTCTTTTTTCACAAAAATGGCTTCTTTGACTCCTCTTTCAAACCAACTCTTCTCTCTACTGAGACTCTTCACCTCGCTGTCTTCAAATGTGCGGTTTGTAGCTTTTAGATGCAAACGCACGGCGCTCTGCAATCCTGAGTTAGCGTGTCGTCTGTGCTGATAAAGTCTTTTGTGAAGTGGCTGTTTAATGTTTTAAGGTACGAATGTATATATCATTTATTTAGTTTCTCCCTTTTTTCTTTTCTTTCTGTGTCTGTTATTATTGTTAGTCATCTTCTATGTTGCATATACTGATGTATCAGCTTTTTCCTTAATTATGTACAAAAGAAATAAAAACCGTAGAAGATTTTGACGCTTTTAAAACCTCTGTAGTCGACACGTCTCTGCAGACGGGCGTCCTCCAGCCGGCTGTTATCATTCCTGATTGTTTATCAGTTTGTTCCCGGCAGAGAGATACTGAGCTGCCGGCGGCCGAATATCAGCCATGTTGGTGTAAACAGTCCGATAGAAGACTATCGGAGAGGTCTGTCTTCTTCTGTCAACACGCAGGAAACTCTCCGATCCCTCAACTCAACTCGCGCTTTTCCAAAAACAGACAAAACTGTGAATTTAATTTACAAAATTAAAATACAATTAAAGGAAATAACAATTAAACTTGTGTGTAAATCAATCAGCAACTGTTTGACTCTGCTGACGTCGGTGGAGCATTAAAGACTGCTGTTTACATCATTAACTGATGGATCTGATTGGCCGATCAGCTGCGTCTGTTATGATGTCATCAGATATATGTTTCTTTGTCCTGATTGTGTTTTATGTGTCGGACATTTTGATACAAAAACAGAATCAATAAATCGGATCAGAAGATTAAAAAAACCCAAAAAGATTATTTTACTTTACTGTAATTCTTGTAAATAAAGTTAATTTAACAGAACGCGTTTCATCTTACGCGTCTCTAAAACAACACTTTCTTTTGTTTTTCATGGTCTTCCTCAGTGTGAGATGCAGTTGGAAGCTTTCAAAAAAGCTAGTAAGTCGACCTTGAGTTAAGACAGAACAGAGTACAACAGCTGCAGCTGATCCAGAGTCCTCACTAAGACCAGGAGAGACCACATCAGTCCAGTTCTCAGATCTCTACACTGTGTGTCAGATAACTGACTTTAAAATGCTGCTGCTGGTTTAGAAATCACTGACTGGTTTACTGCTGCTCCGTTATGAAGCGTCCAGACCTCTCAGGTAGTCTGGGATCAAGTCTGCTTCCTGTCCCCAGAGTCCTGTCCAGACCTCTCAGGTAGTCTGGGATCAAGTCTGCTTCCTGTCCCCAGAGTCCTGTCCAGACCTCTCAGGTGGTCTGCGGGTGTGCTTCCTGTCCCCAGAGTCCTGTCCAGACCTCTCAGGTGTTCTGGGATCAGGTCTGCTTCCTGTCCCCAGAGTCCTGTCCAGACCTCTCAGGTGGTCTGCGGGTCTGCTTCCTGTCCCCAGAGTCCTGTCCAGACCTCTCAGGTGGTCTGCGGGTCTGCTTCCTGTCCCCAGAGTCCTGTCCAGACCTCTCAGGTGTTCTGGGATCAGGTCTGCTTCCTGTCCCCAGAGTCCTGTCCAGACCTCCAGGTGGTCTGCGGGTCTGCTTCCTGTCCCCAGAGTCCTGTCCAGACCTCTCAGGTGTTCTGGGATCAGGTCTGCTTCCTGTCCCCAGAGTCCTGTCCAGACCTCTCAGGTGGTCTGCGGGTCTGCTTCCTGTCCCCAGAGTCCTGTCCAGACCTCTCAGGTGGTCTGCGGGTCTGCTTCCTGTCCCCAGAGTCCTGTCCAGACCTCTCAGGTGGTCTGCGGGTCTGCTTCCCGTCCCCAGAGTCCTGTTCATACCTCTCAGGTGGTCTGCGGGTCTGCTTCCCGTCCCCAGAGTCCCGTGCAGACCTCTCAGGTGGTCTGCGGGTCTGCTTCCCGTCCCCAGAGTCCTGTTCAGACCTCTCAGGTGGTCTGCGGGTCTGCTTCCTGTCCCCAGAGTCCTGTCCAGGCCTCTCAGGTGGTCTGCAGGTGTGCTTCCTGTCCCCAGAGTCCTGTCCAGACCTCTCAGGTGGTCTGCAGGTCTGCTCCGACTCTCAGTTCTTTTAAATCCGGACTTAAAACGTTTCTGTTCACATTTTATTAAATTAAATTTGGGACTATTTCTTCGTAACTCGCAGTGCAGCTGCACTATGATCTTTATTCTACTGTTTAATCTTTTATTCGATTCTAGCTTCTGTTTTTATTTGACTCTTTTTAAATAAAAAAATAACAAATAAACAACAATAAATAAACAACAGTGTCATCACATCAAATCACAACTTACTCATTTCTCTCCAGGTGAACGACACGATCGTCTCCATCCACAGTGATGACGTAAGACACCTGGAGAGACAGACGGAGACAGAGAGGACTCGTTACTCACATCTACAAACACGGTGATAAATATCCATATTTACTCCCCACACACACAAAATAAAAACTCTTTTATATTTTAGGCTTTAGGGTGGTCAAACTTGTGATTTAATCACGATCTAAATGAATATGCGATAAAAAAAGCTGACCACAAAAGAAGGTCGAGGCGTGAGACGGGCGTGTTAGCGACTCTGACGTCAGTAAGCAACGTCCAATAGATACTGTATATCGATGTCGTGCTATAAGTGCTTCACTCTATAACACACAGGTGTGTACAGGTGTGTAATAATACAGGAATAATCCAAATCACAAGTGATTCTGAGAGGCAGGATCTGATATGAACCCGCCCACGGATTCCAAGAGCGGATGATTGACAGCAGCTGTCAGAGAGGTGATTGGTCAGGTGTCTGACAGGTGTGACGTCACGGCTCTGGTGCAGGTAAGGTCAGGGGTTTTGTTCTCCAGGTGTGTGAACAGGAAGCTTCAGGGAGAGGCTAAAAGCAGAAGTCCAAAAAAGTAAACTCCAAGGTCACCTGAGCCTCTGACTCACCTGGCAGACATGCCAGTGTGTGTGTGTGTGTGTGTGTGTGTGTGTGTGTGTGTGTGTGTGTGTGTGTGTTATCTGCAGCCAGCAGGTATGTGATTACTGCGGGGGCGAACACACACACACACACACACACACACACACACACACACACACACACACACACACACACACAGGTGGTGTGTGTGTCTGAGGTGAATCAGGACAGGAAGTCAGCGGTGGACTACATCACCCAGCTGCCGACAGCAGCTCCTCTGTCCTCTAACCCAGCGGGGGTCAAAGGTCAACAGAGAACCAGACTACACCTGCTCAAAACTTTCTACACAAAATCAGCTGATCAAACAACAAGGTTTTCACGAAACACACAGAAATAGTTCCAGGATGTGTTTAGCCTAGCTTAGCACAAAGACTGTAAGCAGGGGGAAACTGTTAGCCTGGCTCCATCAAAAGTCTTATTTACATGCTAATACTTAGTTTTAGCATGCTAATAGAAACATTAGCTTGATATTAAGGTTTGGCTAAACATTAGCATATCAACACAATGCCTGTAAAGCATGTTAACATGCTAATGTTAGCATTCAGCTTAGAGTCCAGCTCGGTCTGATCAAAGCTGAGTCTGAGATGTCCTTTAAAGGCCACCGTACACAGGTGAAACCCTTTGATTCAGCCAGCAACACGACCTTTCCTCCGACACCGCCCTCAGGAGCCGTCAGGACCAGCCGGTGATGGTGGTTTTTGAGGTGCGCGTGTGATTACTTAACGACCACAGTGACTAAAAAGACGCGACTCTAACCCGTGTCACATGCTGATATCCATGCTGACTTGAACAGCAGCAGCAGTTTGTCCTCTCCTGCTGAGCGCTGTGTCCAGCGGGCGGTGGCCCGTTACAGATGCCAACAAACACACTGACATCATGAAATCACACAGTGCTGAGTTATTGTGGCGGATCGACACGGCTGAGAGTTTTCCTCCTGAGGAAAATAATGTAAACCGTACTGCATAATGTTTGTCATCAGCACCGTCACGTCACGAGTGAACATCACAAACAGCCTGTTTAGCATTCATTACAAGAAAAAATGAGGATATTTGCGTTTATTAACGTATTTGACAACAACTACAACTGTGAAGCAGCCATAAAAGATAATGGAGGAATATGACGCAGTCGTAGCGACGTTTTGCTCACATTTATAAACACTTTAAAAGCGGCCTGTGATTGATTCGTTCAAGAGTTAATAAATGCTTTATAACACACTATGAGGGATTTGTTTTTGTGTGTCGTATCATTAAATATGATTACGACTCTGTTATACTATCAATCTTACATTAACTGTTTTTACACGAGCTACTGATTCGGGTTTTAACTGTTGACAAGAACATTATTAAAGACTTAAAGGGACAGTTCAGCATGTAGTGAAGTCCTCTTCTCCTCCTCTTCCTCTCTGAGAGTTCGATGTTCAGACTGATGCCACTCTCCAATGTGAAGCTACAGCTAGCAGCTGGTTAGCTTAGCTTAGCATAAAGACTGGAAACAAAGGGAAACAGCTAGCCTGGCAAACTTAAGGCCAAGACACGCGTTGTCCTTACACTTTCACATTAAACAAACGAGATGTGACGCGTTAATCTGGGAGCTTCAGAGCTGCTGGCAGGTGGATTCTGTTACCTGTGGACGGAGCCAGGCTAGCTGTTTCCCCCCGTTTCCAGTCTTTGTGCTAAGCTAAGCTAACCAGGTGCTGGCTGTAGCTCCACATTTTGTGTACGGACATGAGAGTGGCATCGATCTGACTCTCAGAGAGGAAGAGAAGGAGAGGGCTTCACTACACGTTCCTTTAAAATGCACTGCAGTGTCTTAAAACACGTGTTAAGTGTTTACAAACTGTTAATAAACGCTAAATAAGGAGGTTACAGCGAAGTGCCGATGCTGGACTCTGCAGCTGTTATTTGCTTCCTGCAGAGAATAAAAACACATCGGACAGAGCAGGAGAGAAAAACATGGCTGCAGGCTGAAACACACACACACACACACACACACACACACACACCTAACATTATACTCTCACACGCCGGCACTCGCTCTGAGCATGCTCACATTTCACCAGAGTGAGTGTGCGAGAGTGTGAATCTGTATGAATGTGTGTGTGTGTGTGTGTGTGTGTTGAAAGTGTTCCAGCATGCAGGGCGGGATGAAAGATGACAGCAGAGGAAACACACACACACACACAGCAGACTAAAATCCTCCGCTAACAACACGTCTCTGCTGTGTGTGTGTGTGTGTGTGTGTGTGTTCATCAGCTGACTCATTACAGTCTTATTAGTCTGTTACAGAGTTATGTCAGTAAACTAAATCAATCTTCTTTAACGTGTGTGGAACTTTTCCTCCACTGCTGCGGTTTCACTGGGGGACGCTTTCAGCTGGGCACCGCCCCAAACCTCCCCCCCCACCCCCCACCCCGCTGGGCCTTCAGCTCCCCCGCTGACGCAAATGTTCCTGTTGCTGTGAAATAAAACCAGAGTCACTCCTGGCAGATTTATCAGAAACATGTTTCATTAACTGCTTCTGGAAAGTATCGATTTTAGATATTTATTGTTGCCGATGTGTATTTGTGAAGGTATATAATAATAATAATAATAATAACTTTATATAGCACCTTTCAAACAGAGTTACCAAGTGCTTTGCAGTATATAACATATATATATATACATACAGCGCCGCCGCTCCCACCACGCGCATCACGCACTGTGCGTAGGGCACCAAGTGCTGAGGGGGCACCAAAAACAGCCTAATGAAATTTTTTTTTTAAATGCCGGTATTATTTCATTAGGCACATTTTAGCCATGTATATGTAACGAAAAAGGGGGAACAAGAAAGATATTTAATAATTGCTCTAGTCTAGTCCCCGTGCCGGATGGTCCGTTCCGGTTGTTCGCGCGGGCGAATAATAAATTACGCTTAGGGCACCAAAATGGCTAGCAGCGGCACTGTATACATATATATATATATATATATATATATATATATATATATATATATTGTACTTTACTGCACTTATATATGTTTGTTTTTTTTTTAACTTTTTATTTACAACATTTCTAACAGTTTTATAACACAAAGGAACACATGAGGTCAGGGGCGGCTACCGTGACAAAAATATAAAGTACAAAGCGAGCGTGCATTTCACGTTTGTTTCGTCTGAATCAAGTACACAAGTCACATTCTGAAAAATGCCGCCATTTTTTCCAACGCCTTCTTCCTAGTCTTCTTATTTTTGTCACCTCTGTCCAGAACGGCTGAATGATTGGGCAGGACCAGGAAATGTGTCCTGATACCTCCCCACCCTCTCTCCGACAGTGAGCGGGGGCCGAGCTAGACTTGGACTTTCGTTTCGGTGTAATGAAGAAGTTTTTCCAACAAAAGTCTCTCCGTGTGTTGGAATTGGTCGTTGAGAACGTTGTTGTTGTTGTAAGTTGTTGAGTCTGTCTTAAGTGTGATCAAACTGCGGTACAGCTTGCTTATTAAACTTTTAAGACTCGATGAATTGTAGGCATTAATGAAAATATTAACGAGTGCTGAAGAGTCATTAACATTACGTAGAATTTTTTTAGTAATATAGTCGCGAAGCTGCAAGTATCTGAAGAAATCTTTCGTTTTTCCAGATCGTACTTCTTACACAAAACTTAAAAAATGACATTAAATTTGATTTTTCATATACAGAGCACACGGCTGTAGCGCCACACGACGCCCACTGTCTAAATGTAGCATCCTGGGAGGCAGGTGAGAAATCAGGGTCGTATGCAGGCCATTGGGGTAGTTTAACCTCCTCCTGAAGTTGTAGTTGGCTCACCTCTAACTTCCAGATTTTAAGTGACAGATTAACCCACTGGCTGGTATAAAAAAACTTCGTCCTTCACCCTCCGCGGGTGGTCTCATCCTTCGAGCTCGGGTCCTCTACCAGAGGCCTGGGAGCTTGAGGGTTCTGCGCAGTATCTTTGCTGTTCCCAGTACTGCGCTCTTCTGGACCGAGATGTCTGGTGTTCTTCCAGGGATCTGCTGTAGCCACTCCTCCAGTTTGGGGGTCGCTGCCCCGAGTGCTCCGATGACCACGGGCACCACTGTCGCCTCCACCTTCCAGGCCTTCTCCAGCTCTTCTCTGAGCCCCTGGTACTTCTCTAGTTTCTCATGTTCCTTTTTCCTGATGTTGCCATCGCTTGGTATCGCCACATCAACCACAACAGCTTTCCTCTGCTGTTTGTCCACCACCACGATGTCAGGCTGGTTCGCCATTACCATTCTGTCAGTCTGGATCTGGAAGTCCCACAGGATCTTGGCTCGGTCATTCTCTACCACCTTTGGAGGTGTTTCCCACTTTGACCTCGGGGTTTCCAGTCCATACTCAGTGCAGATGTTCCTGTACACTATGCCAGCTACTTGGTTATGGCGCTCCATGTATGCTTTCCCTGCCAGCATCTTACACCCTGCAGTTATGTGCTGGATTGTCTCAGGGGCCTCTTTGCACAGCCTACACCTTGGGTCTTGTCTGGTGCGGTAGATCTGGGCCTCTATTGCTCTGGTGCTCAGGGCCTGCTCCTGTGCAGCCATGATGAGTGCCTCTGTGCTGTCCTTCAATCCAGCCCGCTCTAGCCATTGGTAGGACTTCTTGATATCAGCCACTTCAGTTATGTTCCGGTGGTACATCCCATGTAGGGGTTTGTCCTCCCATGATGGTCCTTCCTCCAGCACGTCTTCCTCTGTTCCCCATTGCCTGAGACATTCCCTGAGCACGTCATCTGTTGGGGCCTTATCTTGGATGTACGGGCCTATATATATATATATATATATATATATATCTTGTTCTTTACTGCACTTTTATGAATTTTTACACTTCACACTGTGTTTTTTATTACCTGGTCCTCTGAGGAACAACATCTCATTCTGCTATATATGTATTTTTTATATGGATGTGGTTGTAAATAAACCTGAGCTTCACTGGAGGACGGTTTAGAGCATAAAACGGCTTTTCCTTCAGCTGGGATCGTCTGCTGAGTCTGTTTCTTAACATCCCCGTGTCTCGTTGTGCAGGAGCATTTTCTTTCCCCAACAATAGCGGCTAATCTCCGTGACAAATACATTTCATTTCCTGTGGCTGATTCTGCCGATGGAAGACTTTTAATGTGAAGGAACAGGAAACGCTCGGTCAGCATCAGCAGCTCCAGTGCGTTTGCGATGCTAATATCTGTTTTGGACGACAGTCAGAACAGGAAACTCCAGATTCAGTCTCAAGCTACGAAAGTGCTGACGGCTGAACACGACACGAGATCAATAAATATGATCATTTCTCTCGTCTGCAAATCCACAAATCTATCTAGAGAAAGATCATTTTGTTCATCAGCCTCTAACGCTGCTGAACTGCCTGAACTACAGGCTGCTGTCATGTGTGGACACCGTTTCCTGCGTCACGCCAAAGTAAGAGTCCTGCCGCCGGCCACTGGGCATGTGCGGAAAGATGTGTCAGAGAGGTCGCCACGCTGCCTCAGACAACGCTCGAGTCATCGATAAACCTCCCACATCACTTCATCATCATGGTTTCCGTAGAATTATGAATACTTACTGGATGAGATCAGTTATGTTCCTGTTCAAATGTTTCACAAGTTTCCAGTAAATTTCTACATTTGGTGTTTTTTTTTTTTATGCTGTTCATGAGGAAGCAGCGGGAACGGAGGAATGGGTTTAACAGTCTGGGACGTACAAACTGTTTTGGTTAAAGCGAAGAGAGATAATGGAGTGAGGTCACACGGACAGGAAGTGGACCTGACTGTGTTTCCCGAAGGTCAGAGGTCACACAGCAGATAACACGAACCAGAGGGACAGCGAGAAAAGTGAAACAACAGACTTAAACACTGCACTCGTAAAGCCTCAGTACCTGATTGGGGGGTCTTCCGTCCACGTCCCGCCTCAGCCTGCCTCCTATTGGTCGAGGGACAGTCAGCTGATAGGAGGAGAGGTGTTCTGTCTGCTGAGAGTCTGCAGGAGGAAACAGTCAGTCAGTCAGTCAGCAGAGGAGCGTGGAAACCGATCTGACTGCCGAGCACAAAACAAACAAACAACATTTCCCTCTGAACTGTGGTGCAGCGGAAGTGTAAGGCAGCGGAAAATGGAAATACTCAAGTAAAGTACAAGCAGCAGGTCGTTTGAGGGGGGACGAGGGGGGACAAGGGGGACGAGGGGGGACGCCGTCCCCCTTGTTGACCTGCTCAGAAGCTGCTCCGCTTTGTCTCGTAGCGGCGCTGCTTTTAATAATCGCCACGGTCTCCGAACGCGTGAGACTCGCTGGCTTTGAGCTTCCCGTGGAGGACCGAACACGTCACTCGCCACGTGACGCCATTTCTCCGCCTCGCCTCTGCTCTCCCTGTGTGTGCGTTCCTCGCTCACTGACTCGACTCGCGGGCGCAGCTCGTCCGGCCTTCGCGGCGCCGGTTCGAACAGAAACGCACCGTTAAAAATGTAATTATTCTCAATTATTGATCGATACTCTCTTCAGCAGCCGGGCCAGAAGGGAACAGCGCTCGAATGCTCATAAACCTTTTTCTTTTTTTTTTTTAAAAACTGTGTATTTATTGAACTTTTTTTTATAACAAAACTTTTACATACAATATTAATACATGAAAAAAAAAGAATAAATAAATAAACATTAAGAAGAACAGTCATTTATTTATTCAATCAAAACAAATCTCTGTGCCGCAAATAGAGTTTATTTGATAATATAACTTAATGATTATACATTATTTCACAGTTTAGCAAAAGCCCCTTAAAAATCAGTTTTTCTGATTTAAATATAAAACATAATAAACACATAAACACAAATACTAAACACACACAAACTCACATAAAAACAACGTACATCAGTGACAGCAGGAGCCATCTTCATCCCACCACATGGGATCATCAGCTGACTCATCAGCTGACTCATCAGCTGACTGTTCAACAGTCTGATAGCATGAGAGCACACACACACACACACACACACACGACTACACCTCTGTTCCTGGATCAGATTTCACTTTCTCACCTTTACCTGCAGCGACACGGACCGCTGGGACGTTTTAACGTCACGTTCAGTGTGACGGCCTGCGAACAGCGTGTGTGATCAGAGTGTGTGTGTGTGTTACAGAGCAGCACACACACACACACACACACACACACACACACACGACGTAAAACAGCTCTTTGAAGAAGCGTACGCACAAAAACCTGCATCTCCCGCACGAACTGGTGAAGAGGAACGCGTCGCCGCACGCTGACTCCAGATCAGCCGACACACGGTTCGCTCTCTGCAGGCGAGATCACTGAATATCAGGCGAGAGACTTTCTCTGATTGGATGTCAATCAGAGGCACGTTCATAAACTTAATTTTAAATTACGTCATCTTTTTAATTTACACTGGAGACATTAATCCTCGTTAATGTTGATCCTGGACTGCGAAGCGCTTTGCAAAGTCTGTTTCAATATGAGCTCTGAGATTAATCATTGATCGTCCTTCTGACGCTGATCACAGCTGATAACAGTTCACAGATACATGCCATGAATGTGTGGTACAGGTGTTATAAATAACCGCAGCCGTGTGCAACTAAAGACGTTCTGTCAGAGAACCGACGCAACACTGCCGGGGAAACTGCTCTTCTTCTTCTTTAGTTTTAAAGCTGCGTGTACACCGGTGACAGAAACACATGCACAGGTGTCATTTCCACTCCTACAGGTAGTCAGACGGACGCAGACGCGCCATCAATCAGCTGTTGTCGTATAAAAACACCTGTCAGCTCTCATCGAGTTCGTCTAACATCTGCCATTACACGCCGCCGCTTCGTTAGCGGCGCACAGCGCCGGCTGCGTCTCAATCCCCGTCAGCGAATGTGATTCAGATCATTTGGAAACAGGCCTCAAAGCTCCAGCGTGGAGCGTTCAGGAGCAGCTGTCGGCAGAAATGTAACATTCATAAGTGTGTTTTCATCAGTGTTAATCAGAACCTTTATATCTGCAGAGCAGAGGGCGGGTCCCCTTCCACGGAGGCCGCCATGTTGCTCCGCCATGTTTCTACAGGAGCCCAGAACGGACAAACCAGACACCGGCTCTACAGAGGGCCGTTATCGAGCTTCGCTTCACCGCAGCTCCTCCTCCACGCCTGGAAGGGGAGGGCGTTCACGTGGCTGCAAACTGCAGTTTCACCACTAGAGGCCGCTAAACGCTCCACGCCGGACGCTTAAAGTGCCTGCTACAACAAAAGGACAAAATTAAAAAGGACGTGTCACGAATAATAAAAGGGAATTCTTGACGTTGGAAACAGCAGTCGACAAAGGACAGAATCAACTTTCATCCTTTCAGAAGTCCTTAAAGTGCTCAGAAAAATGTGAATCTGCGATTATTTGACAAGTCAAACTACAACTGCTGATGAAGATGGTGAGATATGATCAAAAGCTCCAGAACAGCTACTGAATGGCCCCTGTTGTGAGATTGTTGTTGTTTTTTTCAAATAATACAATTTAGCACAGAGCAGTCATTAAACTAAAGTGTATGTCCATTATAACTACTGTCCGTGAATAACGTTGTGTAACTTTATTTGATTTTTTTATTTTATTCTGTTTTTATGACCATAACTCGACGTGGTGGACGTCTCTCGGTGTGTACTAATCTGTAACCATGGTAACGGCTGCGGCGTTTGCTTAACGACCTCTCCGTCCTGTCGTCCTGCCCGGAAGCAGCAGCGCCGCTTTTATTTCTATCTTTATTTATTGTTTGTTGTC